>NC_072457.1:1764470-2064470 GCF_027596085.1 Anoplopoma fimbria
TGATTTAAATTACGTTTTAAACGTGTAGTTAAAGCAAAAAATCCCACTAATTACTGTAAAACTGTTCACTAAAGGTCACGTGGATGTCTGTCTGTGTTTCTACAAAACAGGATGAGAGAGGAAGGATATCTTATATGTATTTCCCCCCAAAAAATGAAATCTCTGCCTTTTAAATTGGGATTTCAATTGTCAAGAGAAGTGAACATTTACAGTTGTGATTGGCCGCCTCCTGCAGTGCTGAAGAGCATAACAGCAACAAGGACTGCCTGCTCGCAGGTGGCAAGTGAAATGTCACACTGGGCTAGTAAATCTAGAATCTCACTCACACGGTGTTGGTGTTTTTCGGAGGTGATAAGTGAGCCATCGTGCGTCCCTCTCGTCTCTGTTTGGCGATGCATGTGCTCAGTAGGGTTTGGGCCAAAGACAAAGTTCATGAGCCAAAGCATGAGAGAGCACTTAGTCTTTTCCTGGAAGCAGGAGTTTAGTCCGTTAATGTTAGCAGATAATTAAATAAAGATTTCAGAATCAGAATCAGAAGCAGTTTATTGCCAAGTACGTCACTGATACAAGGGATCTGGCGAGGTGATCTATTGGTGCGTAACAGTAAACAATAAAGAAAGTGCAGGTATAAGAAATAACTTAAAAATTGAAATATGAAACTGACTACATGACTATAAACTTTGGTCTTTGTTGTTATTTCTTATCTGCTAAAATGTGTAAAGGGGCAAGTAAAAATTGACTTTTGGGCAAGTAGATTTCAGATCAACCCCCCCAAAATGTTTATATTGACCCCTGTATAACACAAGGAGATATAAAAGTAGAAAGTTGAATCCATCACGAGAAGTTGGATTCTTTATTTTTCCTGCAGAAAAAAATCACAACATTTAAATTAGGCCTGTATTTTTTTTTTTCATCATTGTTCAAGGCTCCACAGCTTCTTCAGACTGAATCATCTCAGATCATCACAATGTTTTCCCGTTTACTCTTGATTAGTCGGCTAAATGCTCAATCAATCCTCCGTCTATTTTACAGATAGAAGTTAACCCCTGCTGTCGTTCCCTCACACAGATCAGAGCCGACCTAATGGGCCATGGGATCACAATTAGCGTGGAGATTAGCGATTGATTAGCTAATTATGATAATACAGAGGCTTATATGGAAATGCCGGCGCAGTGTGTTTAAGAGAGTGGGAGGGAGAGAGAGGGAGAGAGAGAGAGGGAGAGAGGTATTTAGATGGAAAGATTCAGAATTTGAGAGTGTTTCTGTGTACGAGTGAACACATTATAAACACACATATGTATTTGTTTTTGTGTATTTCTACCATTATTTATAGAAAGACAATCTGCAGCTGCTCCACACCTCTTGTATAGAAGTCTATGAGAAAATGACTCTACTTCTCTCTTGATTTATTCCCTCAGTAAACATTGTAAACATGAGTTTATGGTCTCAATCTCTAGTTTCAAGTCTTCTTCAATACAGCATGATGTTCATTTAGTAAATGATGCTCCATTTAGAGTCAAACAGACCATAAAGCAGGGGATGCTTTAGGGCGGGGCTACACACTGATTGGTCGAGACCAGAGACCTATATGGCGTCTCTACGTCACTCCTCCTCAGTCCAAATATGGTCACTTCCTGTTCACTGGTTGCAAAAAGAACAACATGGCGACGGACGTAATCCAAGATGGCGACGGCAAAATTGCGCTGATAAATTAGCCCTGGACAGACAAAGAGATGCACTCACAAATAACCAAAAACATACTCTCCTGGCAGGAAGAAATCAAATAAATGGGAATAAAAAAGTTTGTCCAAACATTTAACCTGACAAAACTCAGGTTTTACGCCATTGTTCTGCAGTAAATGAAAGGTGTCATTTCTGTAGGTGATGCTTGACTCACTTTTGACCCAACAAGAAAGACGTTAAAGCTCCAGATGGACGATGACATCGACATCTTCTTGTGTTTGTCTCCTCAGGCATGCGTATCCTGGTCAACCTGCTGCTGGACACTCTGCCCATGCTGGGAAACGTCCTCCTCCTCTGCTTCTTCGTCTTCTTCATCTTCGGCATCATCGGCGTGCAGCTGTGGGCGGGGCTTCTGAGGAACCGCTGCTACCCGAAGGAGAACTTCTCACTGTGAGTGCCCCCCCCCGTCATGGATCTGTGTTTCTATGTGTGTGTCAATGTCAGTGTGTGTCAGAGACATTGTGAAGCTTTAGGACCCGTGACATGTTGGTCCGTCGGTTTCTCCCACTATTGGTTTCTTCATGTGTCTCCGTCTTAAAGTGTCAGTTTGTGTAATGGTGTAAGTGTGTATCTAGTGCACACACATTAAAACACACTGTGCTTTCACATAAATGTGTGTCACCTCTACTTTCATCGCCTCCTCCTCCTCAATCTGACTCTAGAAGATTAATTACACCATCCTCTCAGTTTACTGATATTACCATAGAGAAAGATGAAGTCTCTCTCTCTCTCTCTCTCTTTCTCTCTCTCTCTCTCTCTCTCTCTCTCTCTCTCTCTCTCTCTCTCTCTCTCTCTTTCTAACATAATGAGGCTGATTGCAAACCAAAATTTTGCACAAAGCAAATGTCATTATCTCCGAGTCAATTCTGCCACTTAATTAAAAAAACTACACTCTTTTTCTTCCAACCCCCCCATTCATAACCTCCGCTACACTCTGTCAAATTACAAAAAAAGATGTTAGAATAGTTGCAAGAAGCTTGAAGGACTTTTTGCAAACAGTGAACAGGAAGTGACCATATTAGGATGGAGGAGTAGTGACATAGAGACGCTGTATACGTCTCTGGTGTTGACCTGTCAATCACAGTAAGCCCCGCCCTAAAGCATCCCCTGCTTTATGGTCTGTTTGACTCTAAATGGAGCATCATTTACTAAATGAACATCATGCTGTATTGAAGAAGACTTGAAACTAGAGATTGAGACCATAAACTCATGTTTACAATGTTTACTGAGGGAATAAATCAAGAGAGAAGTAGAGTCATTTTCTCATAGACTTCTATACAACCAGAGGAGTCGCCCCCTGGTGGACAGCAGAGAGAATGCAGCTTTAAGACACTTTAGCTCTTCAGAACTAGAGGTTGCAGTCTCTAATAAACATGTAGTCCCAAAAAAAACTAGTTTTGTAAATGGAAAGAAAAAAGAAAAACAGGAGCAAGAAAGAAAGCAATATGAGGGAAAACAAAAACACACAACTTTGTGAGCAACTATTGCAATATTTTGATATTGCCATGTACGGTATGGATCAGGTCTAATATCAACAATCCTTTCTCCAGATATGTTGGATGTTTTATTTTTGTTTGTTGACCCTGAGGGAAAGAGGACTATATATATTTTCTGCTTCCCAAGATTCCAGGAAACAGGATGTTTATCAGCGGCACCAATGTCACCAGGTCCACTGTTCAGTTTACATCAGAGTCACTTTTCTCTTAAACGACTCTGCTGCCTCAGCGTCCCTGAAGCTTCACTCTCTCCAGGGGGAACCGGGACTCCAGCTGTGCCGTGGGAAGAAAACATTTTCCTGCTTAGTTTAACTGTTGTCTCATTTGAGAAAAACCATTTGGACCCGTTGACCTGTTTCACTGTGTTCCTCCGAGGAAACAACTTATTTGTTTTCCACTGCTGTTTTCCATTGGCTTAACTCTTCATCATACAAAGCCATTGTGTATGTGGTGACTCACACTGTCACACATCCCTTCGTTGGTACACTTTTTCTAAAACACACACATTAGCATGATGCTTATTTGGGCCGTGGAGGAAATTCTAGCTTTATGCTGTGATCACGTCAAACGCAAAGTCAATTTTCAATTCAATAATGGCTGAAATCACCAATATTTCTGCTTTGTACATGTTATGGAAGTCTCAGATATCTCGGAAAACTAAACGCTTTCTCGTCTGGGTTCAAAACATCAACTTAGAGGAGTATTCTCTGTGTCTAGTTACAAGTGGGCTGTTTTACTACAGCTGTATGAACCCGAAATAAACTATTTTGCTGGGATTTAATTGCAATAAAGGGTTAAAAGTGATGCCAAAATCACTATATGATGATGCAGATTTTAAAAAAAAAAGTCAGAATTCATGTTTTTGTTAAGAAATATTTTTGTTTTTCTACATCTTCTTTCCCTTTCTTTGGGGGTGAAATGTGTCTGTGTATGAGAGGGTTATAGTTGCGTTGGTTTTTCCATAACGTATTATTCTGCGTCTCAGTGGTTTTGAGTGTCAGAAATTCAATTTCTCCTCTGTCATGTCACCTCAAAAAACCAGAGGAGTGCCGACACTGTTGTTCATTTACAGATTCATTCTCTGCTGTTCGGGTGTTTTTGTCTCTAAGACTTCATCTGTTTGTGCACAGCAGCAGAAGTAACAGCTGCCAGTCAGATGTTGATAACCTTCATCTTCTGTGTATGAAATTGTGCATCTTTTGGTGATTTCACACAGCTGGTTCTGTTTACAGCCTCACACTCTGTGAGATAAACAAGAAGCGTTATGATGTGACGTTAGGGCTGAAGATTTAGGCTTTTTATGGCAAAACTGCACTTTGAAGAGGCTAGTTTTTACACATTTTTAAGTGCATTATTATAAATGACTTATGAGGATTTTTGCAGCAGAAACTATTATTATCTAAAGATGAGATTTACTTTATTATCTTCTTAGGGAAACTTTTCTAGGAGTCCTTACAATCATTCTTGTATTGAAACACATAAAAAAGAAAATCAATGTTCATACATTCAACAATAAAACCAACCAAACCAATAGACAAATAAAACCAATAAAAAACAAACAGTAAAACCAATACAACCAATAAACCCAGTGAAACCTGGAATATTACACGTTCAACACCAACAACCAGAGTATTTCACTTATCAATGTAAACCTTACTATAACGTGGCTTTAATATCCTAATAATCAATATGTAATTTGGTACCAATAATGGGGAAAATAGAGACAATACTTGAGTTGTGTTGTGTTCAGCAGCACTTGTTGGAATTCCCTTGAATTGCAAAATGTATTTCCATAAACAGCCCAGTCTCTTAAGATAAGGTTACCATGAAAAGAAACTACGTTTGTGAATCACGTTTGAGAGAAATGTTTTCTGTCGTGCATTACGTTTTGCTTTTGACGTTACAAAAATCTGCTTTAAATGAGTCGGCATGGGGACACGGTTAGGATCAGGATTATCTGAACCCAACCACGTGCTTTTTTTGCGTTTTTTATTTGTTTCAATTTCATACTCATTTGTAGTCAAACCATGATTTTTTTTGTAGTTTTATTTCCTAAAATAAATTTGTTTTGTAGCCTGTTTTATAATCAAGGGAGAAAAATATGAAAAATATGTTTCTCTCGAGACGTAAGAATGCAGAATAATAATAAAAAAATAGAAAATTCCCAATCAGGATTAATTCTGATGACTCCTCTTCCCTGGTAGCAGCCAAAGACAACAGCGAGTCCGAATTAAAAGCTCAGCAGGTGTTGTTTGTCCCCAAATATCTCTCTGATTAAGAGTACAGCTAATACCAGTGTGAAAACAACACGGAGCTCAGAGAATAACGGGGATCCGGTCTGCGGTAAGCGTGAGCCCGCTGAGACCGGATCCTCGGCCAAGCGTTTGATTAGACCGGTTTGGCTGCACAGAGGAGCCCAGAGAGAAAATAATGATCTGATGAGAGGCCGTCACCATGGCAACCAATTTAAAAGAGGAGAAGCGGAGAGGGGATGTAATCATGGGATGTCCTGACCCTACTGGGTAAAATTCAGTAATGTCATCCAATGTTGGTAAAACAAAAAATCATTTTTTGTTTTTTAAACCACAAAGCTGATCCGTGTGTTTGATGCTTGTGAATCAGAACCTCTGAACCTCTGAACCTCTGGCTGCTGCTGTTGGATGTCAGGAGTCCAAACATCTCGTCAGGTGTGAAATGACATCGCTCTGTTTGACACCGTCCACTGGTGAATGTAATGAGCTCAGCGTTAGAGAGAAAACACACACAGTTCTGATGTCCGTTCTGATAAAGAGCCGGGCTGTGGTGTCGGATCGGTCTGGTGAAGAGGAGGGCGATTAGTGGACGGGAAGAGGAAGAGAAGAACAGGTGGGCGGACACGTCACGTTTCTCTGACGTTCACTGGTCTCTAAAAATACAGAACAAAGAAACGGCCACAGAAACCAGAACTTTACTGAGGTCACGTCTCTGAAATGAGAGAACAGGTGTGCTCAGCAGAGATGAAGAGAGATGAAGAGATAGTTTGATGTTTCCTTTTCATTCATGAAAGCTGGATATCAAATCAGAGGCACAACCTGCTGGGTTATGACACAAATTCTGTCTTTAAGTTTTAATTATAACTTTATTAATTCATAGTCACTTGTAGCTTCTGATGTCTCTCACCTGGAATGAACCATGAACTGGATACATCTCACAAAAGCAGCTTTTTTTAAAAACTACACTGTGACTGTTTCCACTAACTGAAACCCATGATGGCATGAAATGGCCATTTTAGGTAAAATTAATTAAATAAAATATATAATTAGGAATCTGGGGAACGTATCCTCTGTTTTCTTGAAATATTATTTCAAGAAATATTATTTCAAGAAAAAAATCTGAATTTACGAGAAAATAATAATTTAAAAAAACTCTGAATAAAATCCCAAATAAATGAGAAAAAGATTAAAAGTAGTGTTATATTGAAAAATAATTATTATTTAAGGCTTTGATTTTTTTCCAAGGTTTGATCAAGCTCTTCACATCACAGACGACACCTTTAAACAATGGTGGTTGGAGACGCTGAGTGGAAATATATATTGATTATATTGTGATTTATTCATTTTTATAAAAGAACACACAAAGAACTTGTGTCTTTCGGTACCTTCATCTTGCTCAGAGGCCGTCCGTCAGAGCAGACATCGGGAAAAAATGAAACATTAGGAGTCATCTGATCACCCATTGACTAAATAAAATGTACTGCAGGTCAAACACGAGGATAAAGAACAACGCCTACTGATGTCATGCTATGTTCATCAAAAGAACAGAAATAAAACACAAATATGTATCTTGTTTAGGGCCTCAGAGCCCATCCTAACCTTACGAAATTCAAACAGCTGAGGTTTTGCACAATTATTAATTTTGCACTTGTAAAAAACAATTTTTTTCTCATAAATATACAACTATGAATTTTCTCAAAAATATTTTTTCTCAAAATATATCCCTCCTTGACTTGTTTTTAAGTTTCCATTTGCTCTTTATTTGTCCCTAAACATATATATATGAAAAGAATATTTAACTACAACAGCCCTATATAAAATGACTTCCATTTCAAGTAAATCACTGAAAACAGTAGTTCAATACTAATTTATCCATAAATAAAGCTCATATTTGTCATCCAGGATTTGAATCTCGCTCTCCAGCTGCTTCGGCCTTGTGTTTGGGGCATTTAACCAGCTTTGCTCTGCTGGAAAACAGACTGGTCAGGGTGATAATCACCTAATAGCACCCTGAGGAGTAAAGAACTGGAAAACAAATGGAAAGTGATCGGACAAAATACAGCCTCGTCCAACAGAGAGAACCAGACTTCAGCACTTTTCACAATTAAGGACAGAACTTCAGCACTAAGAGGAAGAAGACAGGAAGAGAACAGTTTATTGATTTCTTTGGCAAATTGGGGCAGAAGAACTCCACAACCAGCTGACGAACACCAAGCCTTTAGAAGTTGTTCTGGTTCGAGCTGTTAGCCAACAATCGTCCTTTAACACATCCAGAGTCACAGTAACTTTACTTTTGAGTCAAGTTGAGCAATAAAACTCCAATATTTAGTCTCCTTTTAGTTCTGGTTTGGTCTTTTATCAGTTTATGAGAAAAAATAATATCTAGAGCAGATGGATGTTCGACTTTCTTCTAGTTGCTAATCTCCTTAAACATTTCCTGTATTTGACTGCAGGATCTGTTATTTTCTTGGACATTTGAGTTTAGAATTCTTTGGTGATATGATAGTAAAAAAAAGTACAGATACACTGTCAGCTCACCTGACGTAAAAAAAAAAAGAAGGTCAGTGGCCTTTATAATAGCTCCTACTCAGTGCTGCACAATACAGGGAAGAGATGAAAAAGAACATGTAGTACTCCGAGTAGTACTCACAACCTGGCTTCTTCTCAAATATCATCAGGTCAGATGTAATTGCTACCCGATGTCTGCTATTCATCTGTATCCATTCCTCCCGTGTGCCCTTTAAACAGCAGCCCACTCTGAAGATGAAAGTGAGATCACACTGCTCTCTTCTCCCTCCGACGTCTTTGAATGTTAAAGTTTAAAACTGCAACTCTGACTGGAACTCTTTTAATAAAGAAAAGTCATCCATAAAAGCTCCAGCTGACACTCTGGTCTGCGTATGGATGTGAGAGAAGAACGTAGTCCGAAGAACATCACAGACAAAACAAACAAACCAGCCATTTTCACGCCGCTGTGGTTTTGATTTAACAGGTGACTGTATTGTTAACGCTCTGCTTTCCTCTGGTGTTTGACAGCCTGAAATATGTTTGACAGCCTGTATTTGTGAGTCTGTTTGTGGAAGAAGAAGAAGAAGAAGAAGAAGAAGAAGAAGAAGAAGAAGAAGAAGAAGAAGAAGAAGAAGAAGAAGGCACATTAGATGCGCTCGGCTGAGCAGCCAATCAGACGGCTTTCTCAGACCGACAGCAACAAACGTGTAGATTATGTCAACTAAACTCGAGATTTACAGCTTGAAACGTCTGATTCTCCTCCGTCTCTGCTGTCATTTTCTTTTCAATTTTACCATCACTTACAGTCATCTGTCCCTCTATTCCTCCACCCTTCTCATCCACTCATCTCTCCGACTGTAATCATTGTGTACCCCCATAGAAAACTAGCATTAATTCACACACACACACACACACACACACACACACACACACACACACACACACACACACACACACACACACACACACACATTACATTAACTCTATTTATCATCTCTGCTATAGCCAGGCTTGAAATCAATTTCCATATTTACCTGATTACTAATCAAGCACACTCATAGTTTGTCTGGCCTCATTGTTCAGTATCTCACATCCTTTATGTGGCCTTTAGTTTGAGTCACTGTGAGTTGACTGCTCTTTGGAATTCGGCCGCCGCCATCTTGGTTTTTGGTTTTGCAGCTTGTTTTTTATTGGCATTCGCCATATTTTTCTTTGGACGTCGCCACTTTGTTTATGGTCCGACGCCATCTTGGATTTTGACCCTTGCCACCTTGCTTTTTGGTGGTTGCCATATTTGCCTTTCTGCAACCAAAACAGGAATGTACAACCGAACGCTGAATAAGACTGTTTTTAGCGACCAAAATGTTCACTTTCATGAAGTGAAAACACATAATGAAAGGGTTAAAGTAGTAAGACGAAAACACGGACAACTCCCAGACCTAATAACGCTGTGGTACAGACCTGTCAATCACAAGGTAGCCCCGCCCCTAAAGCATACCCTGCTTTATGGTCTATTTGACTCTAGTCGCCCCCTAATGGACATTAGAGATAATGCAGGTTTAATGCATTGGCTTCACAGAACTGGCTACTTTGCTAAAGATGAAATTAAAGCGAGAAAACATTGTTTAGAATTATATTTACATGCTTTAAGAGCTGCCAACTCAGATTCTAACAATTATTTTGCCCATTAAGTGCAATATTAAGTCACATTGTAACTCTTTATTTCGATAAACTTGCTTAAATGTGATGCTTTGTCTTTAATGTGTTGATATTTGTTGATCATTTTCTGCCTTTTATTACTTATTTAGATTCATTTTATTCAATGGGAGACACAAATAACTCCTACTTTTTATTTATACTCACCACCTTCTCCCGTCTCACCCCCAGCACCACGGGCATCAGTCTGCCTCGGCCCTACTACATGGCTGACGAGGATGACGAGCGGCCCTTCATCTGCTCCCTGCTGGTCGACAACGGCATCATGTCCTGCTCCGACGTCCCGGCCCGCCGCGAGGGAGGCAGGACGTGCTGCCTGGACAAAGACGACGCCCTGTACCGCCAGTCGCTGGGCCTGAGCCCCGAGCCCATGGCCAACGGCAGCGTCAGCGTGGCGGGCCTCTGCGTCAACTGGAACCAGTACTACACCAGGTGTCACACTGGGTACAGAAACCCCCACAAGGGAGCCATCAACTTTGACAACATCGCCTACGCCTGGATTGTCATCTTCCAGGTGAGAGTTTTTGGTAAACTATGCAACATATACGCCGAACAGCAATCAGACGGCCTTGATTTTAGGTCTTTTAACTTCTTTCAGTTTAATATTTTATAGTTTTTCATAGCTTCTCGTCTCACTTTCCCACCCAGAAATGAAATAAGTACATTTCCTAAATGACTAACTGTTCCTTTGACAGGAGCGTCTCGACCCTCGGCCTTTATTCACTGTGACCTTTCCCCCCTGACTGTAGGTGATCACTCTGGAGGGCTGGGTGGAGATCATGTACTACGTGATGGATGCTCACTCCTTCTACAACTTCATCTACTTCATTCTGCTGATTATTGTGAGTCACACTCGTACACATACAGCACAGGAAGTGTGATCTATGTCATCATAACGCTGCGAGAAAGATCTGTGTTTAAAGACAACTTAGTAGACTAATGTTGTTAGTTTTTAATTTAAACTTGATTGTTATCAATATATTGATGATATAAAGGTTTAATACACCGGCCTAGTCTTCCCAAACAATACATTTATGTTTAAAAGTTTAGTTTCTCCTGGATTCAGTTTGTTTTTGAAATATCACAAATGTGTTTTTAATGGTAGTGAGGGGGAGCACACATGGGTGGATGGGTGAGTCAAACAAACACAGGACTTTCACCCAGGAGACCACTGTTTGTGTCCGCGGTAAATTAGTTACTTAAATAACTTGTTACTTATTTTTATGCCAAACCATGAAGTTTTACTAACCATAACCATGTCATGTTGTTGCGTTTTGTATAAATTTACAATGAAATAATGTATTTAAACATCCACCGCAAACAAACGTTTCACTGGTAACATTATTGAGGATGTGGTTTAGTTGCATGGGAAGACAGGGTGTAAAACACAACTCTCACACACACACACACACACACACACACACACACACACACACACACACACACACACACACACACACACACACACACACACACACACACACACTCAGTGAAGTTCTAGTTTCTGCAGTCTGCACACTTACACACTTTTAGACTTCCTGTTTTTGTTGCCAAGCTACAGATGACTGCAATGAAAAGATGTTCCACCGCCTCCGTCTCTCTCATCTTCTCTCTCTCTCTCTCGCTCTCTCCCACCTGCATACCCATGCATGCTCACACACACAAACAAATACACAACCAGACACACACAAACACACACACAAGGCTGTCAGTGTCATAGTTAAAGCTGAGCTGAATTCCCTGAAGATTCCCCCCCCTTTTGTTCCGATAAAACACTTTTTAATTCTAAACCCTAGGAATAGCTTCTGTGTCTGCATGTGCGCCGCAGTCTTTTGTGTGCGAGCGTTGATGCGTGTTCCCCCCCTCAGTATATTTATTTTTAAGCATGTGTGTGTGTGTGTGTGTGTGTGTGTGTGTGTGTGTGTGTGTGTGTGTGTGTGTGTGTGTGTGTGTGTGTGTGTGTGTGTGTGTGTGTGTGTTATCATAATGCAGCGTGACTGCCAGTCCCGGTTACTTCCTCAACCCAGAGGCTGTCTTGTCTTTTTTTATTACACTTTTAATTGCCTGCCTCTCAGATTCCGACACGAGCTCTGCCTCTCTCCTCCTCCCCTCCTGTCTCACCTTCACTCTCCGTCTATCTCCTTAAATCTGTCAGTCTCCCCTCCTTGTCCTCCTTACCTTCCTCATCTTTCCCTGCCATCTATCAATCCTTGACTCTGCTAACACTCACCCTCCCCCTCCTTCACCCTCCGTGTCTCACTCTTTCCCTTAATCTTCTTTGTTCCCTTGATTCCTTTTTTTTTTTTATCTCCCTCCTCACATCCCTCCTCCTTCATTTTATCTCCCCCTCCCCGATGGGCTGCGTACTGAGCATCTTTCATGCATCTCGCCACTCTTCTCATTATTCTCAGTCACACGGAAACCAACAGAAACACAAATCCAGTTACCACTCCGCCTCTGAGGCTTGACCCGGCCTTTTATCCATCAAATAGGCATTAAATCAAAAACTCATAGACTGTATATAAGAAGTCGACTTGGTTTGTGGCAGCTATGAAGCCTTGAGTTTGGCGATTTCGCTGTCGCCATCTTGGATTACGGCTGTCACTATGTTGTGGTTTTTATTTGCAACCAATGAATGGAAGTTACCATAATTTGAATGCGGAGGAGTGACGAAATGATGCAGGATATGGCTCACTGTGTAGCCCCGCCCTAAAGCATCCCCTGCTTTATGGTCTGTTTGACTCTAAATGGAGCATCATTTACTAAATGAACATCATGCTGTATTGAAGAAGACTTGAAACTAGAGATTGAGACCATAAACTCATGTTTACAATGTTTACTGAGGGAATAAATCAAGAGAGAAGTAGAGTCATTTTCTCATAGACTTTGCTGTGGGACATCATCTCCTGCATCAAGATCACGTTGCTGTGGACGATTCGTAGTAGAATGGAAGACCTTTTGATGTAAAAAGCCTCAGTGAGGAGGAGTGGAAGGGGGGAGGAAAGGAAGCAGGGAAATTCATATGGAGTGGAGTTGGAGTTGTTGGAGGGTAAGAGATGGGAAAAAGGATGATGAAATTGAAGAGAAAATGGAGGGAAGAAGGAAAGAAGGACGTGGGGGGGGGGGGGGTGAAGAGGAGGGATGGGATGGATCAATGGGAGAGAAGGAATCAGGAGGAGGGTGGTGGTGGTGGTGGTGGTGGAGCGTCGGCATGAAATCAGAGAGAGGATTGGAGGACGGCAGAGAGGAAGCGACCACGTGTTGCTCTCTCTCTCTTTGATCTTAAATGAAATGGTATTAATTAGAGCGAGTCCCTCAGCAGGTCCTCTGGACTCACTCGGCCCGAGCACACACACTTCAGCTTTAACACTATGTTTACATTATGCCTTCCAGCCCCCGACCTTTCAAAATAAACGCTTTAGTTTGAAGGAATTTTATATATACTGTACGGCACATTTTATTCATGTGATGCATTGAAATATAAGATGGGATAAAATATCAAAATTCAATTAAAGAGAGAATAAATAGAATGAGTTAGTCTGCAATGCTGTTCTTTGTCCTAAATACTTAAAAATGTTAGCATGTTAGCATGAGCCAGAGATGCTAAACGTTTTTCACTTCGCTCAGAGGCCACAATAACTATAACTTTAACGCAGTTTCACAGGAGTGTTGAAGAACTACGGTGGCCTTCAGGTAACGTAAAAACATGAAAGTCTTTCTCTCTGGAGCCAGTGTTTGGTTTGTCCGTTCTGGGCCACCGTAGAAACATGGCGGTCCAACATGGCCGACTCCATGAAGAGGACTGATTCCTGTGTAGTTCTAAATTAAGGAAAAACACAAGGAGTCTTAGTAACTAGTGATTATACACTAATGAAAACACAGTTATGAATGTTATAAACCGTTTCTGCAAGTACAAACAAAATCCATCCCTCAGATTCTGGATCAAAATCAACTTAATTGCTGGAATTGAAACAAAAATGTTCCCTGAAGTCTCTCCTCTAAGTATCTAAAGCCTGAAACATTATCCAAATGAGGAAGCAGATCCTCACTGGATCTGAAGATGAATATGTTTTAATTAATCATGCTTAAAAGTAGAGAGAAGCATCGTAGCAGGATTTCACTGGTCGGGATGCTGTCGGCTTTGTTGCAGCGAGTTTCAAGCCTTGTCTCACAAACTGACTTAGTGGAGGAAAAGCGATTTAAGCGCCGCTGCTCACACGTGATAAGTTGTGCTCGTAGCCCCTCTTGTACTCGTCTCAGCGGCAGACAGATGACGAGACTTTTAATTATGTTTGCTTTAATACTGCACGACACTGAGCGGTGCAGAGATAGAAGAAAGACAGACAGAGAGAGAGACGCTTTGGCAATTTCACTCACGTAACATTCATGCAGATTAAGCGTGTTAAATTCAATTGAATTGAAGAGAGTCGGATGAAGAGAGAGAGAGAGAAGATAAGAGGAAAACAGTTATGAGAGAGAGTGTGACAGATGGAGAGACAGATGAAAGAAGGGAGATAAAGATGGGGGGGGTTTGAGAGCGGCTGTACACTGATTACCATCATGTAGAGAAGACAAGACAGGAGAACTCTGAGGAATTAAACGTTCAGAAACGCCAGCCCTCAACCTGCTTTGTTCCAGTGTGATAAGCCTTTTTGACACTGTATCAGGTATTAACGTGGAAGACATGAGGGGGCAGTCACGGGGGTCACCCCATCGTCGATTTGGTCCTCGTCATCTTGTACTACAGCTGTCGCCATCTTGGCTTGTGATAGTCCGGTTTGTAACTTGCTTTCAGTTGGAGTTTGATTTGTAACAGTAAGTCACCAATATCAAATGTATTCAATGTCTTAAGCACACATCTATGAAATCAGTATATCAGAACTAGTGTTAATGTGGTAAGATTTTAAGTGATTCAAGTGACTCAAATTCCATTTGACTCTAAATGGAGCATCATTTACTAAATGAACATCATGCTGTATTGAAGAAGACTTGAAACTAGAGATTGAGACCATAAACTCATGTTTACAATGTTTACTGAGGGAATAAATCAAGAGAGAAGTAGAGTCATTTTCTCATAGACTTCTATACAACCAGAGGAGTCGCCCCCTGGTGGACAGGAGAGAGAATGCAGCTTTAAGACAGGAAGCATTGACTTCACTCTGCAGAACCAGAGGTGGAAAGTCAATGTCCTGCTTTAATACATTCAGATTTGTCCAAAGGGGGTCCAATTAGGTCCACAATCAGACGTGAAGATAACCTCGCTTGGTGCAACCTGTTCCTGCTCTTGCTGGTTGTTTTCTCTCACACTCACTGTTCTTATTTGTGAATAAATGTTTGGAAGTTTGAATCATGAAAACTGCTGTGCTGTTAAACGTTGAGAAGACATTTTAGTGAAAATTGCAAGTGCTATTGAGGCTTTACAGGGGGTTCTGAAGTGTCTTATACATACCCCTAATCATGCAAACTGTTCAGCCTGTACATGTATATGGATGCAGACATCTGAAATGCACATATCTGTTGCTAAAAGAGGCTTCAAGAGCTGCTGAAACTCCCTCTGGTGTTTTCTCACTGGATGCAACGCCTTTCAAATTACTTGATTCCTCAAAAAAAAAGATATATATCAGTGGAGCTTTAATATTTGGGAGGGAAAATATGGAGCTTATCTCCCTTTCTTTGCTCAGCCTCAAACTCTAACACACACACACACACACACACACACACACACACACACACACACACACACACACACACACACACACACACACACACACACACACACACATCCATTCACTGTCATCCACACTTGGCTCTCACACATTATGTCACTCAAACACTAAAGCTGCTACACACACACACACACACACACACACACACACACACACACACACACACACACACACACACACACACACACACACACACACATCGCTCTAATTGTGTTTCAGCGGCTCCAGCAGAGTGTGAGTATAAATATTTGATGGGCTCGGCGAGGGTTCTGAACGGGTCCCCGGGACCTTTTTAAAGTCCAGAGAGCCACCATGAAAACCAGCCAGTCCGACCACAAATCCTCCGCTTTGGATCAATGTTACAGCAGCTTTACACACTTCTCATCCAGCTGCTCGGCGCTCTTTGTCCCGGCGGTTCAGAGGCAGAGCTGGAGGAGGTTATCAGGACTCACGATCAGGATCGATCGCGGCCCGGAGAGCGTTAGTTCCTCTCTGCCTTCCTCGGGTTCTCTCTCCTCCTCTTTTTCCACATGGGCTCTGCTTCTCTGGGTGACCTTGACCTTTTTCTCTCCGCTCTCCTTTTCTCTCTGCTTCTATATCTGTTCCACCTGCTTCCTCTTGTACAGAGATTGAGCCTCAAACATCAAGCATACCAAAGCATGGCAAACCTTGAATTTATTATATTAACATTATGAATAAAGGTTTAAAGCATTGGCTGCAATAGAAATACTTCAACATGGCCTTAAACCTGGTGGTTGTTGATTAATAATGGAGCTTTGAATCTGTTTTTTAGTCAAACAAATCTGTGTGTGAGTTAAACAGGTATAGAAAGTGATTATTTTATTCCTCTTCTGTTTTTTGAGCCTATATGAATATTTCTTGTGTATACTTAAAGGAGCATTGTGTAGGATTTAAGAGGATCTATTTGTAGGGATGTTATTAGCGATAAGGGTGTCATAAGGGTTATGTTGGAAAAAAGGGACTCAGGCTAAACTACTGCTCCAACACTTAGTCTATTCTGTTATTTTGCTGCTATTGTAGTACCAAAAAATGTTCAAAGAATTCAGAGGAAGTGGTCAGAAGACGATGTAATAAATAGCTCCTCCGTCTGGGGGCAATGCTCCACCTTTTATTTTGAACTCATTTGTTGCCCTGGAAATAATGATGTTATGGTCCCACCCAAGTTTCACTTTTCTAATGGTGTCAAAGGAAGTCCATGCTCAGTCATTTTCCCTGACACCAAAGTGTTTAATTATTCCCGGGTTATGCATTGAATCAAACAGATTATATGTTAAATCTCTATAGTAGCTAAAACAGCTGGGAGCAAGGTACAAACCAGACTATCACAGGATTTTAATGTCTTTAATTCCATTATGAAGATGGTTATTATTTAAAAAAAATAAAATGACAGCTGTATGGATTGGTCACACAACAACAATTAGAATCAATTTTTGAATTATGAGAATTCTATAGACTGCATTGATTTCCCCACAGGGCTGAATGAGATTGGAGAGAAAGTTGTAATTATTTCAATTTATATTCCGAGTAATCATATTTTTGCTGTTGAATTTGGTTTGGCAAATGGCTGTTGATAGAACGAGACCGATGAGCCTTAACTAGCGTTGAGAATAAGCCAATCAGAGGCGCAAATTAGAACTGAAATGTATTGAAAACATGCAGGGCCATAAATGAATTTAAATGGACATTCACCCTATTTAAAAAACATATTCTTCCTCTTACCTGTGGTGCTATTTATCAATCTAGAGTGTTGAAGCTGTTGGACATAGAGATGTCCTTGTTTGCTTTTTGATTGGATTTTCATAGTTGACTTATAACCAACTGCTTTTTGACACAGTCTAACATCGTCACATTTTTTATCAAGGGTCCTGGTGTACCTGTCACACAGTTCATCTTTTGTTCTAATGTTTCAAGCAAGGAGAGTTTCATGTCCAACCAATCTGTGGGTCATCTAACGTCCCCACTGTGGAGAGACTGCATGGGACTGTTAACTCTGAACCAGGGCTGTGTAGAGCCGGCACTAGCCTCGGCTACAGTACGTTAAGATTCATTGGTAAGGAGAAAAGTCTTTGGAGTGTATCGTAATCAAAAAAGAAAGAAAGGTCATGTGAGGAGATGGGTTTACAACAGGAGATGTGTTAGCCCCACTCTGTGTGCTGTTCCTAAACGTTTCTATGGTTGTGTAGAGAGAAGACAACAGTTAGCGGCTCAGTATCTTCTTGTTTTCAGCAGCTTTGTTTGCAACCATATTGTACAACGTGTTATGTTTGGACTGTTATGTTCGGTCCAGCCAAGTGGGCTAACAGGCTGGAGGTAGCCGTTAGCCTTAAGCCATCTGTGCTGAGAGTTCTTCATTCAGTGTGACTAGCTGGCACAAACTGACCGCTAACAGCTCTCATTATCTCATGCCAGTGTTTTCAAATGTAGCACATTCTTGCATTTTTTGGATCGAATACTTAAAAAACTTCCCATGCACGCCTCTCGTCCTCCTCCCAGATCGGCTCCTTCTTCATGATCAACCTGTGCCTCGTGGTCATCGCCACCCAGTTCTCAGAGACCAAGCAGCGGGAGCACCAGCTGATGCAGGAGCAGCGAGCGCGCTGTTCGTCCTCCTCCACGCTGAACAGCGAGCCGGGCGACTGCTACGAGGCGCTCTTCCAGCTCGTCTGCCACATCCTGCGCAAGACCAGGAGGCAAGCCGTCGCCCTCTTCAACACCCTGAGGGGGAAACCCCGCGGCTTCCGGGGCGTCGGGCGAGGCCGAGGAGGCGGGGAGGGGAGGGAGAGGAGGGCCAATGGACGGGGAGGACGCGAGAGGAGAGCGGAGATGAGGCGCGGTGTGTAACCGTGAACATATAGAGTGGTATTCAGATGCATGCTTTCAACCCTGACCTGTTTGACACCTTCTCTCTGCACCATCCAGGTCCACCCTGTCCCCACCACAACAAACCCGACCACGCCTCACCCGTGGCCCCCGACGGCTGCCCTCAGTGTGCCGCGGCCCTGTCGCTCACCGACGGGGTAGGACCGGCTCGCGGTTCGGGAAAAGAGGAAGCAGAGGAGGGAGCCGTGGAGGAAACGGACAGGGAGGGGGTTCGGTCCGGCAGTAAGGACGAGAAGGGCCAGGAGGGCAAAGGGAGCCGCAGGCCGAGGAAAGGATGCAAGGAGCTGTGGCACGACATAACGCTGAAGCTGTGGGGGATCGTGGAGAGCAAGTACTTCAACCGAGGCATCATGATCGCCATCCTGATCAACACCATCAGCATGGGCATCGAGCACCACGAGCAGGTACAGGCGGCTGCAGCTCTCCTCTGTGAGGCAGGGCTTTGTTTGTGTCTTTTTGGTCTCAAACTTCCACCCCTCTCTTTTATTCTTTGCTTTTCATTTCTGCAGTATTTTGTGTCAATCTCTCCTCTTTTCATCAGGTTAATGAAATGTTTTCAGTATGTGTTCACACTCACAAGAAGCCATGACATACTCAACTGATTCGGTATAATTGGAGAAACCAACAAGAGTTTGCTAGATTTTTTAAATAATTGAACCTAAAAACCAATCCAACTCTTCTCCATTGGAAGTAGCAGACAGCCCTAGAGCCAGTCGTCACTAAAACTATGAAGAAATTCTCCTTTTCTGCAACGCCGACAGTCCGTCCCTTCAGGCCTTCCTCAAAAGCCACGCCCCCAAAATATCAATATGAACGTAAAAAACAAATATGGCTGCTTTTGGTACTCAAGATAGCAGCTTGTGGGAGACTCTGGTAGGCTATGAGTGACGGGCAGAGTGGGCGCAGGTTGACAGACAGGTATGTAGACAGGTAGGTAGACAGGTAGGTAGGTAGACAGACAGGTAGGTAGACAGGTAGGTAGACAGGTAGGTAGGTAAAAAAGCAGGTAGACAGATAGACATGTAGGTAGACAGGCAGGTAGGTAGAATGTAGGTAGGTAGACAGACAATTAGGAAAAAAGGAAGGTGGAGGTTAGCAGGTAGGCAGGCAGGTAAGTATGGAGACAGGCATTTAGGTTCTCCAACCATTTAATTGGTCAGAACATTTGATGTATTGATTTCTGTCGTGATGTAAAGAAACGAATAAAACAAAAATAACAACCGTAGCTTTAAATTCCTACGGCCATCAATCTTCAGCCCACTCAGTGGAAAATAACGAGAACCCAATTAGACTCTTCCAACTTTTAGTCGAAAGACAGAAATCTAACAATGCTTGAAGGGAGGTTCCATCCATTAGTCATGATGTTGGAATGAAAGTGGTCTTTGTGTTCTTGTTATTTATCTAACGCAGTGTGTTTATACTGAGTTGTTGCTAACCCAATTAGCACGCTCACAGTGCTCATTTGTGAATGGGGGGAATCCATATCAGTTTAAAGACAAAGGCTCTGCCTGTTGTTCAGTGTTTCATGGAGCTGCTCTCTACAGATATTTCAGAGTGAACGACAACCGTGTTGCTATCCGTGAGAATCCACCGTCTCTTCTGGTGTCTCTCTCTGTCACTCAATGTCCACACTCCTCCGCAATGTAAACCTCTCTGTATTCTCTCTGTCTCCAGCACATCCACCTCTGTTCCTCCATCTTCCTTTAAAATGCCTGTATAATGTGATCCCCCATCCGACAGGAAACACACACCTGGTGAAGGTGTAGCTTTGATATTTGGGAGCTGGCATTGTCTCACCTTTGGCTTGGATCACACTCATCAACATCTCCAAGCAGTCTCCAAACTCTTGCTTATGTTTTTCCCGTTTCCTGTCTCTTTCTGTCGCCCTGTTTGTGCTTTCTTTCTATCAATATTTCTCGCTCTCGCTATACCATCGCCCACATACGCATGCCACCGCCGCAGTGGTGGGTCGTCTCTCATCTCAGGGGCGGCTAAAAATAGAGAGAGACAGAATGAGGGAGGCAGAGAGAGAGAGAGAGAGAGAGGGAGAGAGACTTTGCTCCGTTATTGGGGAGGATATGTGAAGCTGGTTTTAGCAAACTGGAGTCGTGCCTCCCGTTGTTTGAACACTGGTATCAGGGGCTTCATCTGTGTCAACGCTCTGATCCTCGTCTGGTGGAGGTGAGAGAGGTGCCTCCACCTGTCCTGCTGCACCTGTGGTCCCTGGTTCTGCTGGTGTTGGAACCACAGATAGCAGCCAGATGCTGTTCCAAATGCTGTTATAATTGAAAGATATGACAGCCAATGACAGGAAACCAGACATCATTTGGACAGTCATTTTATTTCAAAAGAAACTAGACAGGTGGGTAGATAGGCAGGTATGTAGGTAGATAGGAAGGTAGACAGGTCGGTAGGTAGAGGGTAGGTAGTCAGACCGGTAGGTTGGTAAATAGACAGGTTGGTAAGAAGACAGGTAGGTAAGTAGACAGATAGGTAGGTAGACAAGTAGGTAGGAAAACAGGTAGTTGTTAGGTAAGTGGACAGGTAGGTAGGTAGGTAGGTAGAGAAGTAGGTAGGTAGACGGGTTGGTAAGTAGACAGGTTGGTAAGTAGACAGATAGGTAGGTAGACAAGTAGGCTGGAAAACAGGTAGTTAGATAGGCAGGTAGGTAAGTAGACAGGTTGGTAAGTAGACAGGTTGGTAAGTAGACAGGTAGAAAGGTTGGTAAGTAGACAGGTAGGTAAGTAAACAGGTAGGTAGCTAGACAGGAAGGTAAGTAAACAGGTTGGTAAGCAGACAAGTAGGTAGGAAGACAGGTAGTTAGATAGGCAGGCAGGTAGGTAGGTAGACAGGTTAGTGGGTGGACAGGTAGGTAGGCCAACATATTTTGCACTACCTAAACTGCATGATTCGATATATTTATTGGAACTGTGACAAAACAAACAACAAACTTTCTCAACATTCTCTCATTTAATGTTTGAATACTATATAAAACACTAAATACTGGAAACCTTGACTATATATTGGTCCTTTGGAACATACATTTGAAGTTCTCACGTCCAATTCATCAAATACAGACATTTGGGGCACTGAGCTTTGAACCATGATGCTCTAAGTTCCCCTCTAGCACCAGTTTTTGGACGTGTCAGTGTCAGTTTCCATCTCTTATAGTGTCTTTTAAAAAATAAACTGATTTATTTTAATCTGATTTAAGCATCACATTAAAAGATTTTAAAAGGGAACTAATTGGTCTGAAAGTCTGAAGTGAGATGTTGTAAATGTTAAAAGTCCTTTCATAGAATCGAGATAAAGTCTTATTTTAGATGATTTCCATCGACGTCACAAACAGGATCATAACTGTTGGGTCATTGTCTCAGAAGACACTGATGACATAGTGGACATTAGACGCTATGGTGGCATCATGTGCATTATTGAAATACACAGACTGTATCCCCCCATCGAACAGGATGGAATTCTGGAGTGAGAAGACACTTCAGAGAATTAAACAGCTGTTTGGAAATCAATAATGCAGCAGCGTGATGGGCACTTTGGAGATTTGACTGGGATGGATAGAGATCAAACAACACAGCTAGACGAGTGTCTCTCTCTCCGCCAAAAATGTCAAGATTAAAACCGAAGGAAATTACCAGATTGATCACCACGGACAAAATATTCAAGAACACCCACGTAGTTTCAGATTTATTGGGAGGGGGATGTTTGTCACATGCAAATCAAAAACCACCGCAGAAACAAAACATATTTGTTAAAAAAAAATGAAAGGAGGTCAGAGAATTCAAAAATATAATCATATTTCTGTTTTGGAGCATAATGAATGAATCCACAGGAAACAGTTGGATGTCTTAGAGTAGAAAATAATAGCTTCTGAAAGAAACCCTGAATCTATAGCGTATGTTATAAATAAATGCAACCCTCCCACCCTACCTGAGGATTACTGAACAATCAATAGCCAGCGGGACGAGTCTTAACGAGATGGCTATCAGCATTAACGTTGCTGTAGAAAACATAAAAAGACTCTTATTGAATATATTTTTCACCCTCCACAGGAAACTAATGAATGTAAATCACAAAAACATTGGGTTTGTTATGATTTCCATTACCACATTACTGAAATGTATGCATAATACCCACAGCACGGGCTTCTCTATCAGAGGAAATGGTACATGAGATGGGGGGGAAAGGTGTTCCACTAACGGGGGTCGGACTCGCTGTTCATCAGACGATAAAAGCATCGGACTAGTGAAACGGCTAGAAAAGACAGAGCTTGTCCACAAATGGGATCATCACAGGAAGGTCATATTTCTAAACAAACAAACATAGGTTCGTTATTACCTTTACCAAAATGACCCATTAACACAAAACAATTCTGAGTGTTTTTTCTGATCTTCTAACTCTTTGGTTCAGTTTGAAGTTTAGGTGAAATGAGGTTGGGAAAGATTCTGTTTACTTAGTAGGTAGATGGACAGGTAGGTAATCAGGTAGGTAGTTAGACAGGTAGACAGGCAGGTAGATAGACAGGCAGGTAGGTAAACTGGTAGGTAATCAGGTAGGTAGGTAAACTGGTAGGTAATCAGGTAGGTAGGTAAACTGGTAAGTAGACAGGCAGGTAAGTAGGTAGAAAAACCAGTAGGTAGGTCTGTAGGTAGGTAGGTAGGTTTGTAGTAGCTAGGTAGGTAGGTAGCTATGTATGGTTGTAGGTAGGTAGGTAGGTAGGTAGGTAGGTAGGTAGGTAGGTAGGTAGCTATGTATGGTTGTAGGTAGGTAGGTAGGTAGGTAGCTAGGTGGGATGGTAGGTAGGTAGGTAGCTAGGTAGGAAGGTAGGTAGCTAGGTAGGTAGGAAGGTAGGTAGGTAGGTAGGTAGGTAGGTAGGTAGGTAGGTAGGAAGGTAGGTAGGTAGGTAGGTAGGTAGGTAGGTAGGTAGGTAGGTAGGAAGGTAGGTAGGTAGGTAGGTAGGTAGGTAGGTAGGTAGGTAGGTAGGTAGGTAGGAAGGAAGGTAGGTAGGTAGGTAGATATGTAGGTAGGTAGGTAGGACGGTAGGAAGGTAGATAGGTAAGGTAGATGGGTAGGTAGATACTTAGGTAGGTAGGTAGGTAGGTAGGTAGGTAGGTAGGTAGGTAGGTAGATAGCTAGCTAGGTGGGATGGAAGGTAGGTAGCTAGGTATGAAGGTAGGTATGTAGTTAGGTAGGAAGGTAGGTAGGTAGATAAATAGGTAGCTAGGTAGGAAGGTTGGTAGGTAGTTAGGTAGGAAGGAAGGTAGGTAGGATGGTAGGAAGGTAGGATAGATAGGTAGGTAGATACCTAGTAGGTAGGTAGGTAGGTAGGTAGGTAGGTAGGTAGGTAGGTAGGTAGGTAGGTAGGTAGGTAGGTAGGTAGGTAGGTAGGTAGGTAGGTAGATAGGTAGGTAGATAGCTAGCTAGGTGGGATGGAAGGTAGGTAGATAAATAGGTAGCTAGGTAGGAAGGTTGGTAGGTAGTTAGGTAGGAAGGTACAATGGTAGATAGGTAGAAAAACCATGCTAATGCTGATTTGGTATCAGACAGATTACTCCTTATAGACATTTAATGGTTGTTATTGTATAAAGAGTAAAGCATTGGCTTACTTTAAGGTCTTGTTTCACCGAGGTTTTTTATTTTGTTAAATCCACTCTCCTGAATAAACTGTCTTCAGTGTAACCCCCCCCCCCCCCCACTCTCTGAATCAATACATCAGCTGACCAGCGAACACACGCAAGTCTTTAGATCTGACCCCGGGTCTGCAGTAATGAGACCGGATCTCCAGAGGCTGCAGACGCCGTTCTGCTGGTCTGCAACCGGCGGCCAGCCGTCACATCATTACCAACACTGGTGGGCACGCATCATTAAACCATTTTGTTTCCCCACTGCTCAACACTCATTAGTACCGACACACACACACACACACACACACACACACACACACACACACACACACACACACACATATAAATGTACACACAGCGGTACAAATAGACATGTTAATGCACAAACACACACCGCTTGTTGATTCCAGGGCGGTGAAATGTCAGAGGCGTCATCGCCCGAGTTACAGAGAAGCTCTGTGGAATAGTGATGTGCTGGAAATCATGATTGGGCCAAATTTAGCCCTTTGTGTGTGTGTGTGTGTGTGTGTGTGTGTGTGTGTGTGTGTGTGTGTGTGTGTGTGTGTGTGTGTGGGTCTCTTTATTGAGTAAAAGCCCGACAGAAAGAGGGAATCAAACGTATATACAATATTTCATTATACTTTCTCAGACCATTGTTGGGAGTAAAAATGAAGTCTTTTAAGGTTTTGTTTTTCTCCAAGGTTTGAAGCAGTTATTGAACAATATTAATGGCAGCATCTGCAACATCCATCCATGTGTGTGTGTGTGTGTGTGTGTGTGTGTGTGTGTGTGTGTGTGTGTGTGTGCAGTTGTGTGAAAGAGAAAAAAAGAAGCTTTTGTCCTTCTCTTTGCCCTTTCCACCAATCAATTTGGAGCAATCGATCCATGGTGAGTAAAAGTGGCTGATAACAAGACAAAGTGATGAGGAAGCTGATGAAAGAAAAAAACGATAGATAGATGGAGAGAAAGCAAGAAATTCACATTTCTTTCGCCAGAGATGCAGTTGCTGGTCTGCTGTGTGTGTGTGTGTGTGTGTGTGTGTGTGTGTGTGTGTGTGTGTGTGTGTGTGTGTGTGTGTGTGTGTGTGTGTGTGTGTGTGTGTGTGACTAGGACTGCTTGTTATTTGTAGGTTTATGGGATAATGAGCAAAAGAACGGCACAGATGTCCACACTCACATTTTCTTTTCCCATTTGTGTTGTAATTTCCTCTCCTATTACCCTGTTTCTCCTCATCTCCCTCTCTCTTTTCCATTTCATGTCTTCTCTCATCTTTCTGCCTTCACCTTTTAGTTCCTCATATATTGTGTAATTGTCAACGGTAAAGCTTAACGTGGTCTTTTTGTGACACATCGTGTGACATTTGACCACCAACAGGTCAAACTTAACTTCCAACGCTTCACTTTGTAACCTTTTCTTCTTCCCTTTCTTCTTCTTCCTTTTCTTCCCTTTCCTTTTTCTTCTTCTTCCCTTTCCTTTCTTCTTCTTCTTCTTCTTCTTCTTCTTCTTCTTCTTCTTCTTCTTCTTCTTCTTCTTCTTCTTCTTCTTCTTCTTCCCTTTCCTTATTCCTTTTCCTTCGTCCTTCTTCTATTCTTTCTTCTCCTTCCCTTTGTACTTTCTTCTTTCCTTTCCCTCCCTCTCTTCCCCTTCCTCTTCTTCCCTTTCTCCTCCTCCTCTCTGGGCCAATCGAGCTCCATGCCGTCAAAAGCTCTAGTGTGCCTTTTCGAAAACAGAGAGAGAATCTGTTACCCAAAACAACGTAAAACCCCGTCAGCATGCTATCTTCACCAATGCTAGCGGTGCTAACAGCGCCGGCGATGGCAACAGTGCTGCCAGAGCTATCGGTACTGGCATTTAAATGAGCTAACCCCAACAAGCTCAAATGACCTCTGTACAAAAAACAATGTGGCTGCTCACCTGGTGCCAAAGTTTGTATTTTGCTAAACCACCTGTCAGAATGCAAGAGAAGGAAACTTTTTTTCATGCATCGTTTTAACTTTTAGTGCATGTTTTCCCTGCTTTAACTTCTTCTTTCCCTCTTTCTTGTCTTCTTTCTCTTCTTTTTTACCCGTCACTGTTCTCCGTCAGCCGGACGAGCTCACCAATGTTCTGGAGATCTGCAACATCGTCTTCACCAGCATGTTCTCCCTGGAGATGATCCTCAAGCTCACTGCGTTCGGCTCCTTCAGCTACCTGAGGAACCCCTACAACGTCTTTGATGGAATCATTGTCATCATAAGGTAATCACGCTGTATGGATACGTGAACATGTTCCTGAAATACTGAATAATGTTATTCAGGAAGCATACTTTTTTTTGCCAGGCTGTTAAATTATTCATGTCATGCTTTGTCAAGTTGTCATCTGCACTCTGCGTGATTCAAATGAACCAGCTGAATGTATTTGGATGCCGCGGCATCAGACAGCAGCAGACGGGTTTATATTTTTGTGTTTTGGTGAATGCGCCCCGGAGCTTCAGGTGAGTGGTTGATGCTTTGATCTTCTAGCTGTTTTTTTTTGTTTTTTTTTCTAATTCATCTGGCTGAGCTCCTTTTGTCTGTGATCCCCATTATAACCCTGAGATCAAATACAAATCAAAGCGGCTAAAACCGAAACAAGATCAAATGTGCAGCCTGTCACAGAAGATGCTTGTCTATTGAACATATCTACGTCTGTCTTCTCATCTCTCGCTCCGTCGCCAATTTCCCTCTCTTCATCTATCTGAATGTCCTCAGCTATTCATGCGGCGCTGCTCTTTAAAAAGTGCCCCTATTCAGTCTCAGAGCCGATGCTATTTTGATGTGCTAAGAGGAGCCTGTTGATGGGCTCCACCATTAGAGGACACATTTATTTAAAGTTAGAAGGGAATGGTTCTTTGCTCATAATCAATGCCGACCAGAACTCAAAGGAAAAGTTAGAGCATCTGTGATATCCGTTCTGTGGTTGTTCTGCAGCAGCAAACAGCATTTTTTTATTAACCCCAAACGCTAGAAGTTCACCGCTGCAGAAAAAGTTGTTCTTTCCTGCATCCAGCTGTGTTGTTCGATGTGACAATGACGTAGTCTGATAAAAGGAACAACTACAGGCTTGAATTTCTAGTTTCAGCTGCCGCCGTAAAGCTCTAAACGCTGCTGAAAAACAGGATTTCCTTCTTCTCTTCGCTGGTATCGTGAACTGAATCCTTTAATTGAAGGAGTTAACGTTTCCAAAATACTTTTGGTAGTTTCAATAACCTGAGAGGCAGAGAGCAAATGCCGAATGGTTGTTATAAGAGTGAGGTAGCTCATCTGGAGAAGGGCCAGTACTGTAGTGTGTCTGTGTGTGGGTGGGTGGAGGGAGTATGTGGTTGACCGAGAGAGAGCGGAAGAGAGAGGGAGGGTGTGAACATTGATTTTGTTAGACTTTCTCATTGCCGTCATTTTGACAGACAGTGTTATAATCTAATATTAGCCTACAGTTAATTATTTTATTTTTTTATTATCAAAATACATAGTCTACAGGCGTATTTAAGGTGGAGGCTGTGATTCTAATCCAATACACTTTCTTTCAAATTCAGCGTAGCCTCTATCTCTTCACGGTCCGCTAACTGTCCGTTCTGTGTGCACAATGAAAAAAAGTTTTCATACACAGCTCTGTACATGTGGAACAAACAAAGTGGATCAGACCGATCTGATGATCTGAAAACCTATTTTTGACTTTTTCAATTGGAAATTTGGACTGAGGACTGAGACAGAGGCACACACAGCACAGAGCCTGTGGTACTGTTTATGTATGTGTCTGTTTTTGTGTTTATTTAAATAATTAAAGATTGTTTATTTAATTGGTAATGAAGAGAAAATCCACCAAGTACTCTCTTCAACGGGGTAAATAGCGCATCACTCTTTCCTTTTGCACCAGTTGTGAAGCTGCAATGGCACTGCTCAGTGACCTCAGTGAGGCTACCAGTCCTTCAAAATGATGAAAAGCCTTCAGATGTTTCTGTCATCGTAGAGAGAATTCCTTCAATGATGGAAAATATTTGGTTAACTTGACCTCAAGGTTTGAATGTAGCAGTGAAGAAAGTGAATGTACACTCTACAGATTGCAGTTTGTGTTTGTGCACAAACACATGCTGCAGTCCTTAAAGACCAACAAAAGTGTCCGAGGTGTCGAGGGGGGCATAGAGGCAACATTAGACAGCTTGCACGAAATGCATCCTGGTATATGTAGGCACTGCCGGCTTTAATGGACTACATTTACCATCAGCACTGACTGGACATCCGTATGATTACTTAAGTTACCTCTTAGGTGGACACATATATCACTATAAGATGGGATAAACCAATTATTCCTTATGTTTCCCAAGGATGAATTCAGCTCAAATCACCGTGGCAACGCTTCCTGAAACACCTTATGAACTTTAGATATGAGTTTGTGTAATGATGATTGCCTTTTAGGTTTTACGGTTAAAGAATCTAATGATTAACATTTACACCAATGATTTTCAAACATCTATATGACCGTTTATAATGATAATCGATGGTACTGCAAACAATAAACTCAAATTCAAAATGAAATCAGCATTTCATATTAAACATTGAGAGTTTGATGATAACCTCTTTGTCTTCGTGTTCCTTGTTTCTCTTCTCAGCGTCTGCGAGATCGTCGGGCAGTCCGACGGCGGTTTGTCGGTGCTGAGGACCTTCAGACTGCTCAGGGTGCTGAAGCTGGTCAGGTTCATGCCAGCTTTGAGGAGACAGCTGGTGGTCCTCATGAAGACCATGGACAACGTGGCCACCTTCTGCATGCTGCTCATGCTCTTCATCTTCATCTTCAGGTAAGGTGATACACCTTATGTGTTGTATAGGGATATCTTTGTCTCTCTATGTATGACCCAAAATGCCAGGGTCACCTACAACTGGAAAATGTAACTAGAAGAAACACGTACCGATCAGGAAGGGATGCAAAATGACCACAAAGAAACATAAGCTAGAAAGGGATAAAAACAGCTGCAAAGAGACAATAAGAGACTCAGAACGATTATGAAAAGGGACAAAATAACCACAGAGACTCAAAATAACCACAAAGAGACACAAAATGACCACAAAGACACACAAAGCAACTACAAAGAGACACTAGATGACCACAAAGACACACAAAAAGACCACAAAGAGACACGAATGACCACAAAGAGACTCAAAACAACCACAGAGAGACACAAAATGAACACAAAGATACTCAAAATGACTACAAAGAGACATAACACAAGGGGCAAAACATCCACAGCATATCTACAAAAAGACCCCAAAGAGAAACTAAACGGCTAAACAACTATACATTCAGTGTTTTACTCAATGTAGGAGATGTGCTATTGCATTTTTGGACGTCAGTGCTCAGGGGCCTGTTATTGGAGTTATTTCTTCAGGGAGATGGTTAATTGTGTGTTTGTATGTGCTGCCTCCTATCTCTTTTATTTATTTATTTTTTTTAAGTCCTGCTCACCTGCTTAACAAGCTGCCATTGAAGAGCAGAAGGTCACAGTGTTCTGCTGCAGCTATTAACCCTGGGTGAAATATAACGAGCAGACACTTGAAGATCTGGTTATAATTTAACAAGCAGACACTTGAAGGACCGGAGCAACATAACAAGCAGACATTTCTAAAATGCTGAAGCTCCGACACAGCCGCACTCTGAGGGCCTAGAAGGTTCAATTACATGCTGTCCTTTGTTTGCCTCATTTTCAGCTTAATTTTCCACTTGAGCCAGTTCAGACGCTTACATATACAGTACACACAGGGTCAAGTTGCATGAACAAGCACTTATTATGATTTACTTATATACAAAGGAACTGTTATGCCAGGGTGGTATTCTGTGTGTTTGTGTCACTTTTAAGGTGGTTTGTGTAAGTACCTCCTAAAATGTCACATCCCAGATAGATTTCAAGGATAATTTATTGTCATAATGCAAAGGCTCTTGGATTCCCTGCAAGGAATTGTTATCTATATCTATAAATGTGTGCAATTAACTGCACATTAAAATAACCCTTACATTGTTTTTTAAATGTGTATTGTGGTACTTAACAGTGACAACAGGGCCATTGGAGTAAATGGTATCTCATTAATCTGGCTTTAGGGTTCAGCCATTTTTGTTATCCAAGCCAAGTGTTTGGTTTGAGCCGGGGTACAAAAACAAGCACAAGGCTGCGTATAAACGGCAGAATTTCTATAATTCAGAACCAGCTGAGACAAAGAAAAGCCTCAAACTCGATTCTAAAAAATGCTTTTCATATTAATCATGCTTAAAAAAGAACTATCAGTTAGATATAGAACATGATGCGTTTTCAGTGTATACACTATGTTAACGTCATCGGTGTCTCTGCTGTTGTGTTGCAGTATCTTGGGGATGCATATCTTTGGCTGTAAGTTCAGCCTCAAGACAGAGACCGGCGACACAGTACCAGACAGGAAGAACTTTGACTCGCTGCTCTGGGCCATCGTCACTGTCTTCCAGGTAATCAACACGGCACTGTTTGGATGAGAATGCACACAAACACACTGCAAATATCTTTGCGTATCTACTCGACTTATGACCAAATCTCTATATATGCAGATGACTTGCACATATTTCTTAAAGTCACTAGAAGGAACTTTCTTTTTCTGTTGATTTTGGCGGCCCCTGTGGATAAAAGAAGTAGTGTTTACATGAGCATCACCGCCTTCGTGCCAGACTCCCTTTCGAGAACCTCTCGTTTTACTTCAGCAGGATCTGGCAGTCTGCCCCGCTTAGTCCTGGTTCTCCAGGAATCTTCAGGTCCTGCAGCCACAGACGAACCACTGCTGGACTCTGAACTGAAATTTGAGTTTCTGTTGCCGCAAGGAAACCAACTCAAGGACTTTAAGAAATATCCAATCTTCTCGTTGATGGTCTTGTTTGCTTATGGAGGTCATTGGTGGCACCAGTATTACATTTACTCTGGTTCATAACCTTCCTTGTTGTAACTTCAAGATTGGATTCTTCTTTGCAGAAATCTCTTTAGACCCTTTTAACCTGTAGATCGGACCACCTAAAACGCTAACGATGTGAACTTTTGCATATTGGTTGTACATCAAATTTCTATGTCCCCTGTTATTCTCATCTTCAGACATATTTGAATGCCTATACAACAATTTCTAATAATCTATGTACAAAAAAATATTGAAGAATACTACGATTCTATGGAACTCCTTCTGTAAACGGCCATATGTTGTATTTGTATCAATATTTAATGAAATTGTTGAAGTGGTACTTGGGTACTAGATGTGTTTCTATATGTATTTTTCTCAGATTCTGACCCAGGAGGACTGGAATGCGGTCTTGTACAACGGCATGGCAGCCACTTCACCACTAGCTGCTCTTTACTTCGTGGCCCTCATGACCTTCGGAAACTACGTCCTCTTCAACCTGCTGGTCGCCATCTTGGTTGAAGGCTTTCAGGCAGAGGTAAACGATCTTCTCACGGCTTCAAACCGCCGTATGTAAGCTTGTTTTCATAATATATGTTTGAATTTGAAGTCGTTGATGATTGAGGTGCCCAGGCCAGGTCTGTTAATCTTATTCATTACTAACCTTTGGAAAATGCTAATTTGGTTCAACCTGCAGCGGGATAAGGTGACATATTTCAAATTATAACCGGCATGTTTTGCCCTCTAACAGCAACCGAGGAATTGGAGGAAATCAACAAGCTCTTACTTTCAGAGTTACTCAATAATTCACTCCAGACATGTGCCAAGTTTCTAATTTTGGGGGAAATTGTCATTAACCAAAGTGTGGCTGTAAACTGATTTACAGAAACGTTCAAACTTTGGCAGCTCTTCTATGTTTAGCATGTCTGAATGCACCCTCTGCATGACGTCCTCCTCTATGGACAGCTGGCGTCCATCCATCTGTCTGCGTTTCTCAAAGCCTAGACTTTGACCTTTGGCAGTGACCTTCACAGCTGGCAACTTTTCCCGACCGAACTTCATAATCACAGAACTGAGCAGATTGACATGCATATAGTTACTGAAAAAGGAGAGGATGAAGGTTTTTTTTCGTTTTTTTATGGCATTTCGAGAAAAAAGAAATACAGAAAAAATATTGACGATAATTTTATTTTAAGTGCCAGGCATAAGAAAAAACAGAATCAAAGGGATGTTTTTTCTTGCATTTTGAGAATAAAGTGGAAATGTTTAGAATATAGTTGAAGTTTTGAAACTTAAGTCATTATGTCGAGAATCCTTTACTAAGTTACAGCAAATGATTATAGACTAAGCCACTAGTCATGTAGAATGATTTTTTCATATTTATATATATTGACTGTAATCCTGTACATTCTGTGTAGAGGGTAAAAACTGAGCCAACACAGATTTTACACAGCATAACATCAAGTTTACACTGTAGAAATGATAATTACAGTATTTGTTACAATTATGATATTTATCTGAGGCTGTCTTAGCAGTCAAAACACCCTAATGGTGTATTAAACACGACAATGTGATTTGTGAAGCCTTCCATCTCAGCGGAAAACACTGGGAAACGATTGATGTCAATCTGCCTTCACAGTCAAACTGACAGATGTATTATTGGAAAAATGGCGCTGCGGCTGAGAAACCCAGCTGATTATTGTTCATACACGGATCACAGCATTTCCATATTCACGGCACATTTGAGTTTGAGGGGGAACATCGACACAAATCACGAAGCTTTGGATTGATCTTTTAGAAATGTCACAACAAAATACAGCCATCAGTCTTCTGCTGTCTGTCTGCCTTCCATTCTTCTGCTCATCCACACTGTGTCTACTAGCTGCTCACAAGGGAGTATTGAAACAATTTACTCCACATTTTCCCATCATGAAGGGAATTCCCGTTGGACATAACCAAACCTGTGGGTCTGTTAGAGTAGTGTGTTAATAATTTGAGGGTTTTCACAACCTGATAACCTCAGACATGTTGGTCAGAGAGAGCAGGAGGTCCAGATTCAAATATAATCTGTGAAATACTCTGTATCTTATTTTATCTATTCTCCCCCCATCCGTCTCCCTCACCCCCCTTTTTTGTCTCCAGGGTGATGCCAATCGCTCCTATTCAGATGACGACCACTCCTCCTTTGACGAGAGCGAGAAACACGACTCCATAAAGTTGTCTGGTGAGATGGTGGCATGTTCTATGGAAGATTATGAGTGCCAGGCTAAAAAGGGAGGAGGACAATTTCTTTTTTTTTTCTTCAAAATTTTGCATTTTCAGTATAAAGTCAAAATGTTGATAATAAGGTTGAATTTTCAGTATTAGTGCCAGGCAGATTAAAAAAACTATCTTTTTTTCACTTGCGAATACATTAAAAAATTTAAGTTTTAAATTGCAGTGTTGAGAATAAGGAAGAAGTATTCAGAATAAAGTTAAAATGTTGAGATTAAAGAACAAATATTGAGAATAAAGTTGACATACCATTTTGAGAATAAAGACGGAAATTTCGTGAATAAGCATTGAACTTTTAAGATTTAATAAATCTACTAGCGTTGTAGCTTTAGGTTTTTACTAACACCCTCACACTCTCAGTTTTACCCGTGATTCAAATAAGGAAGCACTCTTTCCCAAAGAAAAATAAACTTTTGAAAAGAAAATGGAAGAAACCTCAAGAAGAGCAACAGAGAAAGTAACCCTCTCTCAATGAGAACGACTAAAACTAAATCATACATAGAATGTAAACATATATGAAGACAATTTGTCCAAGAGGTGACAAGCAGTTTCAACTTTGTCTAATTGTACAGCACAATTGGCAAAAAATGAACATGTATAGGCTCCTGATTATTAGTCTAAAATGGTGGTTTGAAGATATTAAAAGCAAATCAACGGTTTCAGGAAGTTGGAAAATACCAAAATTGAACTCACAGATTTTCCCGTTCAAGTCAAATCTGAACAACAATCTGCTTCCATCTCACATTAAAGCCAGTAGTCTTTTGTTTTCCACTGAGGACTTATTCATGTGCTCAACCCAAAATACCAAAAGTAAGACAGAACTATGTGCCAAAGGCTTACAAAAAAAAAAACTATGAATGAGCTCTATCTTTATCCAGAGCTTAGATGAACCGGTTCCAGCCATGCAGAGCAGTTCAGAGAGGATTAAACAGGAGTTCAGAGAGCGACTCATGAACAGTGTGAGTGGGCTAATGCTGCAGAGAGATGAGATCTCTGCAGTGCAGTAAATAAGCAGAGGATGAAACCCTGCAGTCTGTCGTCGTATGGATGGAAATACAAGCAGGTGTTTTAATGTCTGTCCACTTAACACACAGCTTTTACCTCTTGCTTCTGTTTGTGTGTGGGCAGTGAGTTTTTTATTCTCTCCCTCGCTCTTCATTTAAGAGGCTTAAGAAGTGAGCCAACAGTCATATTATACTTTTTCTCTCTGTAACTTCAGCTAAGTGATGTTGTCATCGAAACCATTTCAAGGCATTTTATCTCTTGAGAAATTAAGTAGAATTGAGAAAACTTAAGTATGTCAGAAAAAGCTCCCTTTTTTAGATTTCTTCACTTTTTTTCCACTAATAGGAGCATAAAAAACCCAGAATTTAAAGCGTTTTTTTAAAACTCACAACCTGTCATGTCGTACAGCAGGAACATTACATTTATAAGTACACATTATAAAAGAAACCCACCTGGACCAGGTTCAGTTCTTCTATCAAGTCTTCATGAAGACTGAACCAGACCTTAGTTTCCATGTGAGAGCAACTAATATAGAAATAATCACTTTAAATAAGTCGTCAGTGGATATTCACAGAATGTATGTCAAGGATTCAAGGATCATTGACAGTATTGTCACCATGCAACACAGGGATTCACAGCAAAATTCAGTTGTAGCCCATTTGTAGCCCAACAAAACACATGACAAACGAAACCAAAACAGTAGCAGTAGAGGTTTAGAGTTTAATCCAAACCTCAGTAAGCCTGACATTTGACCTCCAGTTGTCAAATGTCATTCTGGAAAATGTAGGAATTCAATAGGTGAGATAAAGATAGAAAGTTGAGCAAAAAATCCTGAGACATCATAATGGAAAGTTGTGTAGATGGATGGCCGAACATAAACAACAAAAGCACTATTTCACCTACTCTATTTTCTGTTCGACTACCTCCAGACCCAAGGATATGCACGCTGACCCCCAACGGCCACCTGGAGCTGGGGGCCCTCTCGGGGCCCCTCTCGGGGCCCAGGAGTTCCTACTCCTCGGACAGACGGAGCTTCACCACGGAGTCCAGGAAGAGCAGCGTGATGAGCCTGGGAAAGAGCAGCCTGGAGAGACGCTCCCTCTCTCTGGTACACACTCCCATCCACCGACACACACCGTACTGAAGTCACGTATACTCTGAGTCACTGCCAAACATTTTAATCAGAGCTTTATGAATCATCAGCTCTAAAGAGAGATACATTGGTTCCTTTCTACAAAATGTTCATTTTAAGAATGGTATGAAAATCTATTTGCACAGATTAAAATTGCGTAGGATGGACGGAATGTTTACTTATATTGTATTTTATATTAAGTTGCATTAAATATGCGATGTGTTTGCCAAAATATCAAACCCAGAACCAGACAAACAAAAGCCAGCACAAGAAGTCTACTTGTAATGTTGGACTGATATCTCAGACATGAAAGCTTCCTGTTTGCATTTGATCACCTCAACAGCAGCTCTAGCATTTAAGGGAATTTTTTTGAAAGATTTTCTTTATTAATGACACTGTTTGCTGTTTCAGGAAAAGCAGAAGGCAGCCTAATTTGCTCTTGCGCTTCAAAGAACGAGCGAAATCGGCCAAAACAGTGACATTACATAACAATCATGAATTGTTTTCAGAATGGCGATCTTTAATAATCCTATATTTTATGTTGACCCTTGGCTCCATGCCACTATTATTAATTTAACGCTACAGCTAGTTAAAGGTAACTGGCTAACACTAGCTTAACTTTAACAGTTAGCTTGTTAGGCCAGCCCTGCCTAGGCTAGAAGAAAGTAATTGTGAGCTATACACTTTTGCTTTTCTACCGTTAGATCAGTTATTGTTTGCTCAAATCAACATTATTTGTAATGACACAGTTAGTATAATGGATCATACAAATACACTAATGGGGCAAATATCACATATTCAAGTTATTCGTAAAAAATATTTTCCATGCCTACCCACATCTTCTGGCGTCTATGCATTGACTTTGTATGTAATCTCGTTGCATGGAAAATTTGCTTCGTGTTTGGTGTGAATACAACACTAGCGGGCGAGCTAGCTGTAACTTAGGCACGTTGCGTGGATCTGGTGTTGGTTGCTAACAAAACGTTAGCCGATATAGTCATTTGCAACAGCAAGCTAGCCAATTAACCAGCTGGATCAGCCCGAGCAGTTTGGATGAATTAGCTTATATTATCCACTCCGGGCGGTATTTAGCTACGTTAGCTACACACTGTTGACGTGCCACTCTGGAGCCCTTCTGGATTTTCCCGCTAAAACTGTTGTACGACTCCTTAACATTGAAATCAGTCCACAAATTCTTATGGGGAATGAGAAAGTTGTGGACGGTCTCATTTTCTAAGTAGAATACGTAGGAATTAATACATGTAAATAAATAACAAAATGTTACAGTCATGGATTACCTAACTTTCTGCTGATAATATTATAGCAATTGCTGCCTGTTTTTGCAGAAAAACACAGTGGTCACTCAAAAAAATCTACAGTATGCTTTAAAAAAATCAATATTAGCATCAATGAAAGTACCACAAGAACAGATTTTGGGACCATGCTGTCCCAACACATGAAATTAGTCTAAATTAAACGCTAAATGGAGATTACCTTTGAGGCTAGAAGGAAGCATAGAAGGAAGTGATGGAACTTGCACTTTCATTTGTTATATATCTACATATTATTGCGCAGTCCTCCTTAGAAAGATAAGATCATTTCTGCACCATGTCATCAACATAGAACCGAATACAGGAGCCTGTATGTGCTTATAAAGCAGATTGTAAAAACACACAAACACAGTGGAAATGCCCAATGCGTCGATTCTACTGAACCAGAACCTCAGGAGAGAGAGAAAGAGAAACTGAAACAATTCCTCTAGGTATTGGCTCAGCATCCAGTTGCCATGGCAACTCGTATTAATTGACTGTTCCCCCCCTCTTCTATTCAACGGCAGAGAAAGTGAGAGGAGTAGAGCCGGAAAAAAAACAAAAAACTGAAGAAGAACAGGGAGAATCAGAGAGGAGGAAAGACAGATGACAGGAAGATGGAGGGGAGTGAAGAGCAGAGCAATGATGAGCTGTAGTTTCTCCCCTCCAGAGGTCATGAGGTTAAACGCTGTGGGTGTGGAAAATCCACTTCTCCGTGAAGCCTCCTCCTCTTCTCTCGCGGTTAATTTATATCGGAAAGCCACCGGTTACATCACTCGGAGCAAAAGTACAGAAATAATAAACAAGTGAGGAAAGTTGTTTGATGAAGTTTTCCTTCAGTTTTATCTGAAGCTCTGATAGCGTTTGATGAAATCACACTTCCACTTATGAATCCGTTCCGTCTGTCTGTCGGCGTTTTTTTTTTTTTTTCATGCAGCACATCAGACGTTGTTGATTGGACAAATTGGATGAAACTCGGGGCGAGTGATGCATCGCTCTGTTGTGTTGCGGCACAATCAAAATTGCATCAGTCTAATGGGGGGGGGGGGCTGCTTTGTCCATGTGACTTATGAAATCTAGATAAAGATGCATAGAGAAATGGAAGTTGAAGTTAAAAATCTCCTTTTTTAGCACCATAAAATTAAATGAAATAAACTACAATAAAAAAAGGAAAACTGATATGAAAACGATCATCACTGAATTTCCTAAAATTATATTCTTTTGTTTTTTTGAGACTTAAAGCACATGCATTTAAACAGATATAGGGACTCATTTGTGACCTAATATGGGTAAGAAATATTTAAAAACCTGTTTAAAGGTTAACAGTAGTTATCAATCCAAACAACAATATTTGAAAAAAGAAAAAGTGGGTAAGGATTGCAAAATGTTCCCTTTTCACTTCTCTTATCTTTAATGACCAAATAACCTAGAATTTATTTTCAGCAGAGCAGTCAGCTCGAGTTCAGTGTCAGCAAAAGTGTACCGAGACAGAAATCAATAGAACGTATAACACAATAAATGGGATTCAGTGACTGGGGGAAAAAAAGACTATTTGTTCAGTAACACATTGAATTGGTGCAGATGTATACGCTGTATCTGGAGATACACTGGACGTCAATGGTGATATTGAATCAAATTATCTCTGCATTAAAGAAGTTGCAGCTGTAGCACGTTTTCCAGCGAAGGAAAAGAGCCAGATATACAGAACGCTACTACCAAGACTGGTCTGTGGTTCTGAACAAATTGTCTTGACAGTAATACACACAGACACACTCGTGAGTGATCCGCAGTGCGGCCCTGTATGGACCGAGGTGCCGTTTCTATAGAGACGGATGCATCTGGAAAAACTGCATCAAGCCCGAGCTTTGAGTGGCGGCGTGTACGTTTCCGAGGGTAAAGCCCATCATTAGGTCTATCATGTGGAGAGGGTTAGACATGCGGAAACATAAACAGAACCGGTTACGTTCCTCTAGGTGGAACCGGCACTCAGGGGTTTGCATATTAAGCTAAATGACAGCCTGCTGGGTGCACTGCAGTCTGGATTGAAAAGCCCAGTTTATGACATTTGTTTGGTTTTATACCAATGTCTTTACTCATTACAGTTCTTCAGGCATGCTCTTTTCCACTTATCCCTGTTGCTAAATGTTCCAGTGATCTTTTACACAGGTGAAAAAGACCATGAACGAGAAGTCAACATTGATTTATTTGTCACGCAACTTGAGTACTTCAGTAACGGCACTTCTGTAGTTATTTCAACCCAAACCACGACCTTTTCCTCAACCTGACAAAGTAATTTTGTTTCCTAAACCTAACTAAGTTGTTTCCTGTGATGACGTTATCTTATTTTGAAAAGGATGTAGGGAAATTTGCAAAAGTGCTGCTGGACTTTCGTAGGAAATCGCGCCACAAAAAGGAAGAGAAAATCTTGCAAAACATCATACAAACTGTTGTGTGAGGAAAACGTTGAGTCGGTACTTTTGTTATGTAACTTTGTGAAGTACGTACGTTAGCGGACTTTTACAAACCATTATATTCATATGTACAGTACCTGTCTCACAACAACTTGTTCTTTCAAAGCACTTTGACACACAGCCCACTTTCACTGGGAAATGTTGGGTTTCTGTGCAACATAATGAGTCAAAAGTCAAGAGGGATGGGATGCTTCACGAGTGTTTCACCGTCCTTGATTGAAATATTGTGTCATATTAACCCATTGTTGTAGACTTCACTGTCCTTTGCTTGGGTCTTTTTGGAAATATGTTTTGTTTTTTTAACCGGATGCAAACTGATGATAATAACCATGAACTGCTGTGTGTCGTTTCTAGCGTCACGCCCGCAGTCCCAACTACCACAACTGGGGGCGCCCTTTCCTCCCGCAGTCCACATGGAGCCGCAGGTAGACCATTAGATTTACTCTCAGCAATGATTTCATTTATGTCATTTGTTTGTTTTTATACTAATTTATTTATTCATTGATGAACAATTGATCTACAGTAGCAGGAATGCTCTTTTCCACGTACTTGTCACGCAACTTGAGTACTTCAGTAACGGCACTTCTGTAGTTATTTCAACCCAAACCACGACCTTTTCCTCGACCAATTTCATTAGCCTTAATACCTTTCCTGTTGTTCTATGCTCTTGCTAGCTTCATGGCTGAACTCGTAGTATGCAAAATAACTATTGATTACCTCCTTATGGATATTTGTTAAAGAATGCTAAATATGTCGTGCAGGTCCAGCTCCAACAGTCTGGGCCGGAGGAGCTACGGGTTTGGTGGAGCTCCTCTGGTGGGAGGCAGCCTCCGAGTGCACGGCACCCGCTCCCCGTACTCCTACACCTACGCCGCCGAGCAGGAGTCCCTCCTCTCCCACCACCCGCCCCACTCCCACCACGCTCTGCCCCCCCCCACCACCCGCCTCCTCCCCCGCTGATCCTCTCCAGACACTTTGCCGCCAGCAGGGATCGGCGGGCTCTTTCCCTGGAGCACCCCGAGCTGCTCCGGGGGGGCGGGCCGCCAACGGGCCTGCCCACCGTCCAACCAGACCCGGGGAGGAGGAGTGGTTCCGGGGCAGGGGGGTCCATCACTGGGGGGTCGGGTTCAGGAGTGGACCACCGGGATTGTAACGGCAAGACGCCGGGTCCACACGCTCAGCTGATTGCAGAGGTTTTCCCTCAAGTCAACGCACAGAAGGACCGAGCAGACCTCGACGAAGAGACGGATTATGTAAGAACGGACAAATCATCACCTCTTAAGATGATGCGGAGCCATACTGTACTGTGCTATTGCTATATATGTTATTCTTCATTGACTAGATGATATTAAAAAACTAAACAAAACATAAATCCTAATCTCTGAGGCATCATCATTGGTTTATCCAACCTCTTTGCAGTCACTTTATGAGATCTCCAAGCTTGCCAGAAACAAATTCAATAATATTATAGCCTTTAAATCATCTTTTCATCTCTGGTCTCTCTCTCTCTCTCTCTCCTCCAGAGTATGTGCTTCCGCGTCCAGAAGATGATGGAGGTGTACAAGCCGGACTGGTGTGAATCCAGAGAGCAGTGGTCCGTCTACATGTTCTCCCCTCAGAACAAGTGAGTGGACTGTCAGACGTTAGCGGGGTTAGACTGCTGTCAATCAAACCACACCCACATAGTCCTGATGAAGCAGGTTAGTTGAGTTTTTGACAGGGGCAACCAATACTTCATGTCTTAAAACTGGCATTCTGTCTACTGTCCACCAGGGGGCGACTCCTCTGGTTGTATAGAAGTCTATGAGAAAATGACTCTACTTCTCTCTTGATTTATTCCCTCAGTAAACATTGTAAACATGAGTTTATGGTCTCAATCTCTAGTTTCAAGTCTTCTTCAATACAGCATGATGTTCATTTAGTAAATGATGCTCCATTTAGAGTCAAACAGACCATAAAGCAGGGGATGCTTTAGGGCGGGGCTACACACTGATTGACAGATCTCTGAACCAAAAATGTGCATCGAAGCGCGAAGCATCTCACTGGATGCGTTAGAACTTTAGATATTTGATTCTGTTTCTGCCGACTGTGTTTGTTCGGCACTGAAAAAGAAGAGACACCAAGTGTGGATAGAAGAGTCTCCGAGCAAAATCAAATGTAAGCGTTGATCCTGATAATGTGGAAGAACAGCGACTTCCTGCTTCACAAATGTGAAGGCTTGTTGAAGTGATGACTCTGTGTGTTTCCTCCAAACCATTTCTCTTTCCTCCTCTTCTTCTCTCCATTATTGTCTCCGGGCCCCAGAGTTGTGTTTCTCTGTGTTATTACGTTTTCTCCCAGCCTCCCAAATGCATCACTGGTAGTAGAGAGAAGCCCCCTGAAAGCAACACGAAAGGAAAGCTCACTCAGTCATCCACTCGCTCACTCCACCCGACTCCCTGCGTGCTGATAGCCACTTAAGGGGAAGCCGGTGCCCCAGGGCTGTGTTTTGGCATCTTGGCAGGTGCCATCTGTCAAACGAGGGCCGTTTGTGTTGGCGGTGTGTGTTTGTGTGTGAGCTTTGTAGCATTAGGCCACATCTCTACTAGCCCCGCGTTGCTTGCAGATGACTTTGCATATGTGGGAGCATGCGAGCATATGTGCTTATGCCTCAGCGTGCTCTTGCTCCAACAAGTGCGTCTAAGCAGAATTAAAACTGAGGTGGGATAAAATGCCGTCAGTCATGATCGATATCAAAGGGAGGGGGGGGCTAAGGAAAACAGTCAGGTTAGCCATTGGTCTCTTCCCCTCCAGAGAGCAGGAGCTCTGATATAGCTGACAGGTGAGATGAGACGTCTGAGGGCTGAACTGTCACCAACTACACTGCAGGTGTCTGAGGATGTTAAAGTGGTTTCTTTAGTGTGTTATATATATTTGTATATGTAAAAGGTCCGTAGAGTGTAAAACCTGAAGTCCACGCCTAAAAGGAGTTACACCCCCCCTCCCTCAGAAGCTCCTGAGCTCCTGAAACGGCTCCATTGAATTCTCTCCTTCACTTCTGTAACTTTATGAGGTCATAATGTAACTTTATGAGGTCACAATGTAACTTTATGAGGTCATAATGTAACTTTATGAGGTTCCAGAAGTGAAGTAAAACTCCTTCCGGCTAGTTTGGTCCTCAAACAACAAAAAGGGAGAGACAGAGATGAAGCTCCGGAGGAAGAGTTTTTTGAACTGTGAAACGTTGACCAATCACAACAGAGGGGGCTAGCTGACCAATCAGAGCAGACTTTGCTTTCTGGAGGGAGGAGCAAGCGCTACAACGGAGCATTTGATGAGAAAAACAAGGAGGATTATGAGCATTAACGCATGTAAACATGTTGTAACTGTAACTGGAGATAAGAATATGCACCGGGAAAATAGCATAATAGGGCCTGTTTAAAGCTTATTCAGAGCCTCTATAGCAGATAGATACACAGTATATCTATACGAGGTGGTAGAGGCGAATGATAGGGGCCCAATCCCCTTCAGCCATAAGATGTATTTTGAGTTATCATAAAGACAATCTAACCCTACCTTCCTCTTCCTTCCTCTTCCTCTCTCTGCTTCTCCGCTCCAGGTTCAGAATGCTTTGTCAGTCCATCATCGCCCATAAGCTCTTTGACTACGTGGTCCTGGCCTTCATCTTCCTCAACTGCATCACGGTGGCTCTGGAGAGGCCGAGGATAATGCAAGGCAGTCTGGTAGGAGCTGGGTTGTTCTCCGTTTCACTTATCTTCAACACAATCAGACGTGTGACGCTGTGTTTACCCACATGGAACGTTTTATCGTCTTAGAGTCTGCAACAGGTTGATTTGAAATAATACACAACTTTATGTGCAACTAAAGTTATATGTAGGATTTTTTTATTTTATTTACCAAATCTTCCTTTTAAACCACATTATTTCAAGCTGCCTTTTTCAAGAACCAATTTGATAAGAGAATAGGCTCATTGATGATAGCTCTGGTTGTAATAATGTGTGTCATTGTAAAATACGGAAGCCCTGAGTCGTAAATTAACTTTATTTGTTACTTCCCTCTCGGGGCTTCCGTACAAACAAGCTGTTGTCTGTTCAGAAAAAAGAAAAAAATCTTACGATTGATTAATAAACAATCGATTATTTAAATTAATATTAATAAAACATGCCGCTAAACCTTAGTTGCTCTGAGCTCCCACTGGCATCAAGCCACTTTTCCTGCAACCAGGCAGCACCAACATCTTTTTCAAAAGTTAACTTTAATGTAAAAGCAAAAACTCTGACAAATAAAGTCAATTCTTTCATTCTTCTTCCCTCTTTTTTCCATCCGTCCTGTAAACTCTTTCATTTCTCTCCTCCTGTTACAGGAAAGGCTGTTTCTCACAGTTTCCAACTACATCTTCACGGCCATCTTTGTGGCGGAGATGACTCTCAAGGTAAGAATGTCCTCTCTCTCTCTCTTCTGTCTCTCTCTTCACCTCCTCATCATCTCCAGTGTTCTCTTCCTGTCTCGACCTCGTTATTCACCTCCATCTCCTCTCCCGTCTTTCCTCTGTGCATTATTTCTTTCTCACCTCTTCCCATCTTCACCTCCTCACTTCTTTCCTCTCCTCATTTCCTATCTGGTTTCCTTTTATCTCTATATTTTTGCCCTCTCCCTTATCTTTCTCTCTCTTATCCTTTTTTATCTGCAGATGTTATCCCCTCTTCCTTTGTGGTTTTTTTTTTCTCTTCTCTTGAAAACTCTGCTTTTCAATCAGTTGCACACGTTAGCCATTAGCGATGGAAAGCTAGATAATGAAGTTAATTAGAAGACTATCAGTCCTCAGTCTGCCTTTAGCTACTCCTGGACATCCCATTGATAAACACACACACACACACACACACACACACACACACACACACACACACACACACACACACACACACACACACATACTCCCTTTAATCCACTAATCTGCTGTCCAGAAGTCAGACCATCCTCCATTATTAAGAGCCCGGTGTCTCCAGGCGTTTCTTTGCATCGGTAGGAGCCCCGTGGTGATTTATTGATGAGCGTGCATAATGAAGACACATGTAGCTCAATGATATGTACATCCTCTCTGCACATCTGCACATACCAACATCTGGCCCCGGCGTGAACCCACTCTTCTTCTTCTTCTTATCTTTGCATCTTTATTTACTTCCTCTTCCTTCGCTCGGTCATTCGATCGCTCACATTTTCATTTTGCTCATTTGATTAATTCCATATTCATATTCTGTATCTGTCTCTTATCGTTCTCTCCGCTCGTTTGTCCCCCCGTTTTGTAATTAAATCAGCTGAGCGCCGTTGTTATCGGAGACCCTTCTTCAGTCCCGCAGCTCATTTTTTCTTATCTGAAATAATAAAGAAATCTCTGCACCGTCACATTGACCTCCACTCAAAGTATCACTGCTGTCATTTAACTGATGATGTCATCAAAATCGAATTTATTTGCTTACTTACTCATTCATTTATTGTTATGCTCTAATACTCAAACTGTCATCATCACTTTTCTTAGCTTTACATCTTTGTTACTGCAACGACGAAAAATCTTTAAACATATTAAGTGTATTTCATTTTCTGATATAGCAAATCTATATAGTTTCACAACAAATTTGCAAATTATTTGAATGAATCATCTGTTAACTAGAAGAATGGGAACAAATCCAAATGTGGAAATAGTTGTGCTCTGTATGAATGCACCTGTAGTTAGAGCAACAATCTCCTACAGTGCTTTTAGTTTGTTCTCACTGTATCTCCCATCCTCTCTCTCTCTCTCTCTCTTTATGTCTGTCTCTCTCCCTCCCTCTCTCTCTCCCTCTCTCTCTGTCTGTCTGTCTGTCTCTCTCTCTCTCTCGCTATCTCTCTCTCTCTCTCTCTCTCCCTCCCTCTTATGTCTGTCTCTCTCTCTCTCTCCCTCTCTCTCTCCCTCTTTCCCTCCCTCTCTCCATCTCTCTCTCTCCCTCTCTCTATCTCTCTCTCTCTCTCTCCTCTCTCTCTCTCTCCCTCTCTCTCTCTCTCTCCCTCCCTCTCCTCTCTCTCTCTCTCTCCCTCTCCTCTCTCTCTCTATCTCTCCCTCCCTCCCTCTCTCTCTCTCTCTCTCTCTCCCTCTCCCCTCTCTCTCTCTCCTCCCTCTCTCTCTCCTCTCTCCTCTCTCTCCCTCCCTCTCTCTCTCTCTCCTCTCTCTCTCTCTCTCTCTCTCTCTCCTCTCCTCTCTCTCTCTCTCTCTGTCTGTCTCTATCTCCCTCCCCCTCCCTCCCTCCCTCCCTCCCTGCTGCCGGTGGGAGTAATCTGTTGTTGCAGGCCGGTCAGTCTGATGGCTCTCTGAGGAGAACTAATTAAACAGAGATTCCCCTCCGAGACACACACTCTTCATCACTGTTCTCATTTCCTGTCCACACACACACACACACACACACACACACACACACACACACACACACACACACACACACACACACTGAGCCGTCGTGATCAGTGTAAACAGCGTTACCTGCACGAAGACAGTTTGACCTTGAACATCAGACTCTAATTAGAAACGGGAAGGCAAGGGGAGATCTTTCTACACACACACACACACACACACACACACACACACACACACACACACACACACACACACACACACACACACACACACACACACACACATATGCAAACAACACACACACACACACACACACACACACATTAACACGTACACGCTTGTCCACGGTTTGTCTTTTCCCTGCTAAGACTGATCAGGCCCGACAGACTGACTTTTCATTTCAGCAGTTTCTGTTTTCGTCACTTTGTGTTTCTGTGCTAACGCTGTCATCATACATAATTTATTCATTAGTCAGTCATGACAACCAGCTGGATGCTGAGGCAGGAAACAGCTTTTGAATATGTGAAGCTGCAGGTCATCAGCAGAAATCAAGCTTCAGATGGTCAAATGGAGTTTGAGACGTTGATTTTAGCTTTTAGCCTTTTTTTAAGACATTAAGACTCTCAGTGTGTCTCTATTCTGAGTGCGAACACAGTCAATGCCATTTGTTAAAGTGCATGCAGAGAGCTTCACAGCTGGTCCGGACTCCTTCCATTAGGACCAACTCAGCCTGATGTCAGTAGCAGACAGACTGAGAAAGACGGACCAGGGAAAAATGAATGAATCATGTTCTTAGAATTTAGAACCCTTGAGTTTATGGAGCATATTCTTTAAACATTTGTGTTCATTTGCAGAAGCCTGTGTCTTAATTCTTGGAAACCATCTCTTTTTATTGTAACACTCTAATTATTGTAAATTGTGAATAATTTTAATATGGAAAAGATGAAGCTGAAAAAGATGTGAGCGCTCCTCAAATTTCCCCTGATCAATTAATAATTAGCATTTTTACAAAAACTTGAACTCAGGTCATTTACCAGGTAATTTGTGTGGGGGAGGTTTTTTTAATGAAAAAAGTAGTGAATTATTAATGCTTAATTTAAATTAAATTAACCCTCTGAACCCAAAGCAGTTTTGTGGGTGTTTTTTTTTTTTGCTCCTATAACATTTTTCCTCTCTGTGACCTTAATTTTCACTGCAATATAAAAGTCCTGCTCCTCTATGGAAACAGAACAATCATGGCTAGAAGTAGAGAGAACTCAAAAATGTATTTTGTGCAGAATGACACAGTCGACATTCCATTAATCATAATAAAATTAAATAAAAAGTAGAATTTCGATATTTTATTTCACAAAAAATTGAAAACAGTGTCAACAAGTGTTACTAATGTTGAAAAAAAAAGAGTAATGAAATGTGTAAAGAGTATATAATACACACATCAGAACTCCATTATGGTCATTTTCTAAGTAGATATGCAGGAACATGAGCTCTTAAAACATCAGATTCCATATAATAAGGCTGATGCGACGTGTACAATAATTTCCATATTTTCTTCTAAGTGATATGTCAAATGGAGATTGAATGTAATATATGTTTGAATTTAATGTGACACACTCGCCCTGTCAGCCAAGAGCACAGCTGGTCGTGTCAGAGGAAAAGAGCTGGCTTTGATGGCAGCGCTGGCATCGAGCTGCCGGAGGTTTACCATGCATCATGTTTTATCATCGCTATATTTGATCTGGCTTAATGGAGGCCCCTGCAGCATTCCAACAGTCCCGAAGGGCCTCCAGTACAGCAGGCGGCTATTAATACCATAGCAGGTGTATCATAACTCGCTATGGGGCCTGTCAAAACATGAGAAAGGACCTATCGTATAGGATGTGACAGTGACTCGCTGCTGTGCAGATCTCACCAGCGAGGACAGATGAAATATTTTCATACAGTTAAGAGTTTTGGACCATGTCGGCTGTCAGAACGAGGTAGAAGGATGGGCTGTTCCTAAACAGAGCTGCACGGTATTCTGCAAACTGACTACTTCAGTTAGTTTTCTGAGACATAAGTCTCCTTTCTTTGTTCTTTGTCTTTGTTTTTCTTACGCTTTGGCTTCATTTCACCCCAGTTCTTTATTTATCTGTCTAGCTTCTACATTATTTCTGTAGAGTTAGGACGCCTTAGCAACAGTTGGCATGGCAGTATTTGTTATCGTGCTTCCGACAATTCTGCTGTCGTCACTCACTTTGAGGTACGGTGAGGAGAGTCATGGTGCTTGTTCAAAGGTGGGATATGCTTTTTAGGGTTGCCAGCACACCATAGAGTAGCCAAGTTTTATAAAAGCATTTCTGGAAGGCTAAGAAAAAAAGTACGTTTTGAAGTTTACACACGAGTTAGATCAACTGTATAAATGCTGCATGCCCACAGTATCAGCAGAACATGGAAGAATAAGAACATGTCCTGTTGTTCTGACTTCACACCATTTAAAAAGACACCCGCAGTTTATCGACACTTCTGTAGTTCTTTAACCAAGTTGATCACAGTATTTCAGATGGAATTATGGATCCGATCCCAGCTGACACTGGGCAAAGGACAGCCACCAGGTTAAACACACATATATATAGACATCCACACCGCGAAATTTAGAGTCATCAATTATCTTAAGTAGCATGTCTTTGGACTGTAGGAAGAAGGAAGGTGTGGGTTACCAATTGGATGGGGAATGAGCTGGACGGTATTCTATAAAAGTACAAACCAACTGCACTGAAAGCTTTTCTGGAGATTGACCGTCTACACTGCCAGGCAGACCTGGTCACTGGTTGTTCAGCGCTACGTCAGAAGTTGAAAACCTGTTTTTAAGCCACTTGGCATCAAAAATGACCTCAGAGGGTTCTCAACAAATTCACATTTGGTCTAGCAAAGTTAGGCTAACGTTGAGCACACAGAGAACAACAACAGAGAGGGGGATGATGTTGTATGAATGATTTCAGAAGTCTCAGTGTATATTTTCATAAACAGTAGTTTGACACATGCCCGATGACGACTTTGAGTCACTATTGGACTCTGTTTTATCGTCTGAATCCATCCATTCATCTGCTCATGAAGGAGAATGCTACAAAGATTCTCAGAGCCTCCCTTCAAGCCTACAGGTGGTCCCTACTAGATACCCAGAAGATTCTCAGTGGCTTGTTGATGCACAAGCACCATCACCGATTGTTCCACCATTTCCTGAGAATGTTCCATCGTTCCACATATCTCTCCGGTGGCATCTTCTGCCTCTTTGCTCTTTCTGTTTCTCAAAATGACAAGTTGCTATTGCCATGAAAGCCCCTGGAAGATGTCAAACCACGTCAAAACATCTGCCATGCAACTTTTTCTCCAACCTCACCAACTGTTTTTCTGTTCCAAAACTCTCTTTTTTCCCTCTTGGAGCCTCTTGTGTCTTCCTCCTCCGCCCCTGATGGAGAGCTGTCTCACTGTTTCCACAAAATTGTTGATCTCCTCCACCTCTCTCCCTCTTGTTGTTTCTTGTTTCTCCTCCTCCTCCTCCTCCTCCTCCTCCTCCTCCTCCTCCTCCTCCTTCCTCCATTTCTTTCTGTTTCAATCCCCAACAGGGCTCACCCAGTGAGCGAGACCTCCCATCCAGCTGTAGCTAGAAGGTGACAGACTATAAATCTAAGACAAAACCGGAATATGTGCAGCTGAAATGTTTTGCAGCTCCAGTCACAACACCCTCAGAGTATTTATTTATTTAGAAGTGTCTGATTTAAGAGGATTTGGGGGAACAGACTGCTGAAGAGGCAAAGTGCAATGCCAGCGGTCCACAGTACTGCATGTCTTAACTGAATTTTTAAGTAAAGCTTTTTTTTTTCTTGAATTGTTCTTTGGAAGTTTTAATCAGAGGCAGTTAGAGTGCAGTCAGCAAAATAAAAGCTGGTTAACTCGTCTTAGTAGAGAGACCAGTGTTGGAGATTTCCACTGCATAGTAATCACCTTTCCATTCCTTTCCTCATTTCCTTAATTCCTCCCCTCTTGCTTTGGAGCATTACTCTTCTCATATTGGGGTTTAAGAGCTGTTGCTTGTCTTTCTTTCCTCTTTTCATCTTTTTGGATTTAAAACCTCTCACCCGCTCATATATATATATATATATATATATATATATATATATATATATATATATATGAGATACATATATATACCCTCTGTTCTCCTCTCCTGCAGAAAGCAGCCGACATGAAATGAAATCGCTGTTTGAGAAGCTAAATGAGAAATCTGAATATCAAAGTCCATATGTGTGTGTGTGTGTGTGTGTGTGTGTGTGTGTGTGTGTGTGTGTGTGTGTGTGTGTGTGTGTGTGTGTGTGTGTGTGTGTGTGTGTGTGTGTGTTTCTCTCCCTTCATCTCCTCAGGTGGTGTCCATGGGTCTGTACCTGGGAGAGAAGGCCTATCTGAGGAGCAGCTGGAACATTCTGGACGGTTTCCTGGTCTTCGTGTCTCTCATTGACATCGTGGTGTCGATGGCCGGCGGGGCTAAGATCCTCGGGGTTCTCCGAGTGCTCAGGCTGCTCAGGACGCTACGCCCCCTCAGGTCAGGAGGTGTTCTCCACATGTTCTTCTGTTTCAGCCCAAACACGCTTCGCATACGTTAGATTTAGTTGAGAAGATCGATACCTTGGCTTTGTGTAGTTTAGATTGCGTTTCTTGGGTGGTTGTTCATTTTTAATATATATTCTTAGATTTTATTATGATTAAATGAACTCATTTATTTTATTTTTTATTTGTTTTTAGCGTGTTATTATTATATTTGATTATTGCGATTGTTTTACCCTGTGCAGCACCTTGAGATTTCATTGTATTTTAAAGTGTGCTATATAAATAAAATCCATTATTATTATTATTATTATTACCACTCTCATATGTGTGTGTGAAAGCAGCAGACGAGTAGCTTAGCTTAGCATAAAGACTGGAAACAGTGGCAAACAGCTAGCCTGACTCTCTTAAAATGTGCTGTCAGAGCAGTTGCCAGGCAACCAGTTTTTTGACTCCAGTTACTGGTCCCAGCAAAGAAATAGTCCAACAATTAAGTCCCCAATTAAACTGTAATTTTTACATTTGGGCTTTTAATTGAACAAACAGATATAAAGTGTATATTAGTGAGCATTAGAGGTTTAGTCACCGCCAGACGGAGCCAGGCTAGATCAATATTCTTATCTTATTCTTCACCATAAGTGAACTAAAGGTAATTTCCCAAAATGTATTGGAAAGCAGTGCTAACAGGCATAAAATATGTGCTTACAATTTGTACTCTGTAGTAAGCAAAGGTACTTATTTGGGTAAAAACAATGTTTCAGCTGTTTTGGATTTAATGATGTAGCTCTTTACATATTACTGTGTTTATAATGTTTTAAGCCAGTCTTCCCCAGACTTTGTGGCTCAAAAGGGAATGTCACCTTCCCTCTCCTGTACACAGGTTACATACAGGAGTGTTATGAGCAACTCAACTAAAGAGTTGACATTTTCTTTGACATTTTCTCCCCCTCTCCCTCACTGTGTCTCTGTGTCTCCCCCCCTCCGTCCTCCAGGGTGATCAGCAGAGCTCCAGGGCTGAAGCTGGTGGTCGAGACCCTCATCACGTCCTTAAAGCCCATCGGCAACATCGTCCTCATCTGCTGCGCCTTCTTCATCATCTTTGGTATTCTAGGCGTTCAGGTAAACACCAATATGGATTCATATGTTCTCCCCGCTGTACAACTTGTCTTTTATTAATCAAGGGAATCTTGCAAACCTTTGACAATTCAAGAGGTCATTTTTAATTGGGCCCGAGTTGGTCAAACTATTGACCTCACACAGCCACCTCTGTGCTCACCGTGGCACTATTAAGATTTCATAAAAGCAATATATGTGGGTTAAAATATGCAAGGCTGCAATTATTCTTCTGACTTCCATGTAGAGCAATAAAACCAAGCGATGAACCATTAAACGCTGAGGAGAACACGAGAGGAGGCTGTTTGCTCCCACAATGAGAGCACGTCCTCGCAGCACCAGCTAACAAGGCTAATTAGAGCCGAATCCAACAGGAAGAGGAGGTGTAATGGAAACACAGTTCAGGAGACCAAGGTTTTCACTTTCTATATGATCATATAATGATTCACACCTCTATCAATCCTTTACAGAGCAAAAGGATCTGTACATTTCAACCCCAAAAATACTCTGATTCTGATACAGAGACTCCATTAAACGTCTGCATAAGGTCGGGATTGATGGACGTGTCAAACAAACACAGACTTTCACCCAGGAGACCGCTGTTCGTGTCCCGTGTGAAAGCGAGTCGTTGTTATGCAACTTGTGTACTTTATTATATATCATATTAAAATTATAGAGGATTTAAAGGGTATATTAATATATTCTATCCGCTGCTGCTATTATTATTTTCAAAAGAACTGTTTATAAAACTATTTTTGAGGGTTACAAGTCTGAATGAAATATATATATAGATATATTTATACTTTTTTTAAATATTTAGTTTTCTTGAGGGTGGCTTTATTGTTGGGGAAGTAGGATAGGCATATATAAGCTTAATGCTTCTGCCTATGCCTTTTTCGGTTATATTGTATACTATATTATATATTATTAGTAGTATTATTATTCCGCTATTCCGTTATTTGTGCTATACAAAATAAATGGAATTGAATTGAAAGAGTAATGAAGAGTAAATTAGAGTCAAATAGACCATAAAGCAGGGTATGCTTTAGGGCGGGGCTTACTGTGATTGATAGGTCGCTGACGCTACCAGAGACGTCCATTGCAAATATGGTAACTTCTGTCATTGGATGCAATAAAAAACAACATGGTGACGGCCGTAATCCAAGATGGCGACGGAGAAATCGCCTAATTTATGCACAGTCTATGGCTGGAAGTCCAAAGCTGCCACTGACCAACACATATAGTATTTGACAACTTTGGAGCTAGAATGTGTTGTAAATTTGAGTTTATTTATGGGACTATAGGACTCAAGAACACAGAGAGAGTTGGCCCTAAAAAGTTTTCAGATTCTCAAGACACAGTATACAAACAACAAGCTCTCTATTTCAATCAATAGATCCTTTTCCAATCTAAAAAAAACATTTAAATTGAAACTCTGTACTGTCAGAAATATCTGATATGTGTCGTAACAGGCCATATCATTTATATTCCATAACTTTTGAGAGTTCATAAGTCTTGAAAACGTGCAGCTGACTTGGTTTTCCCATTTTTATTTCCTTTTTGCATCTAGTTGTCAATCCCACCCTGATCATCTCCACATAACTTCACATTATTATTATTATTTCTACACCTGCCGTGATGCATCATTTCATTCAGTCTCATCAAGTTTTACATGATTGAGAATTAAAAACATCTTCTCTCGGGAGAATAAAACCGCACCGCTGATATCAAGTGCTTCTACTTTGGCTTCATCCACTTACAGACACTAATTATGAAATTACTTCAAAAGCTGCGTGAGAGCAGGTGGGCGCACACAAGTGTTGTCATGACTCCATCAGAAATGTATCTGTGATCGCGCCGCCGTCTTCTCATTTCCTGTCTCTACCTCACAGCTCTTCAAAGGGAAGTTCTTCTACTGCGCCGGTTTCGATGTGAAGAACATCACTAACAAGTCCGACTGTCTGGCTGCCAACTACCGCTGGGTTCACCACAAGTACAACTTTGACAACCTCGGACAGGTACGAGAGGGAAGGACATATACACCTGACTACATGTTAATGCAGACAATAACAATGAGCACGCTCTATAGGATAGACTTTCTACTCTGCTAGAACAAGAAGAAGACTGTGAGAAAAGTCTAAAGGCAATCACAAAAGAAATGCTTCTGAATATAGAAAAATGTTTAAAAGGTCTTAATTTAATGTAAAAAGATATTAAAAATGTTGTTTTGTTACATTGAAAATGAAGTCGGATTTTGGCACATTAACAAACAGCTGACATAATTATCTCCTTAAATATTTATATATATATATGATTAAAAAAACATTTTACAACACAGCAATTAGACGTGTCTTCCGATCTAAACAGTCAGTCGTTCCGGCAAAAAAGGGTTTGAGATTCCGTTTGGAAGAAATTAAATAAAATTTTCTAATATCATGAATTAACAAACAAACAGAGAGAGGGAGAGAGTGATGCTGCAGACGGATGCTTGGCTACACAATACTCAATCGTTTTGGGCGTTTAGGAATTGGTTATTTTTGTCATATTTTCATGGTAGGCACTTTAATAATCAGCAGCATTAACTGGTCTGGATCTAAGTCAAGTCTTGTGTATGTTTTGTGTGTTTGTGTGTCCTTCAGGCTCTGATGTCCCTGTTTGTGTTGGCCTCTAAAGACGGCTGGGTCAACATCATGTACCATGGACTGGACGCGGTGGGGATCGACCAGCAGGTAGATACAAACCCGTGTAATGGTCTTTTTCCATAACACACATGCAGACACGGATTTGGGTTCCGGTTTCCTGGGTGAAAAAGCCCACATGCTTGGATCTACAGCCGCATCATCCAGCTCCTTCCAGGGAATCCCACGCGTTCTTTGGCCAGATGGGAAATTAAATCCATCCTTCTGGTCACTCCGGGATCTCCACCCAGTTGGATGTGCCTATAACTCCTCCACAAGGAGGCTTCCTCAACAGATCGCCAAACCACCTAAACTAGCTCCAACAGATGGATATCCAGAGAGCTTAAGCAGAAGGACTAGTGTTCCTTTGCTGCCTGCCGTCCTCCTAAACCCTCTTAACCCAAGCAGGAACCTTTTTTTTGCTCCTGTCACATTTTTCTCTCTGTGGCCTTGATTTTCACTGCAATATAAAAGTCCTGCACCTCTGCGGAAATAGTAAAAACATGTCAAAAGTAGAGATAACAAAAACATGTCTTTTGTGCAGTTAAACACAGTTATAAAGACATAAATCATACAGAAGAAAAACAACTCAAGTAGAATTCCTTTGATAATTTACTTTACCAAAATTGCAAAGCAATGGAATCAATATCCAACATTTCTCCTAGTGCTCCAAAGAATTACCAATGTTGGGGGGAAAAAATGGACGCTCTACATACTATATATATTGAACTAATTACTTCAGTTCAGTTGAAGTTTTACAAAATGTTTGTAATGTGACTGTTGGTCTCAGATGAATCAATCATGGCTTCCTAGTTGCGCTGTTTTTTTACAGAAACTGGTTAAAGTAAACGGTTTATTCTAGGCGAGATTTTAAATGAGACTTGTAGAAAAGAATGCTTTTTGAGAAATATCACTAATTTAAGCTTCGTTTTGGCTGCTTTTTCTGACAATATTCAAGGACTGCTGGGCAGATGAAAATCTGACGATAATTACGTTTTTTACAGCTTCTGGCTTTGATAAAAGGTTTAGCTTTGGCGATTGTTCCGTTCACATAGTTGATCACCGATACAAATACTAGAAGATCATTCAAACATTCACCCACATGACGTCAGAGTCCAATGAAACGATCCAAATCAGTCTTCTGAAGCTTCAGAGTGAACAGACTCTCCCTTTAGAATTGTTTTTTATTTGAAAATCTATTAATGAATCTATTAAAATCTGGGCTTTATTCTGGATGATTCAGTTTCCCGCCTCGGGGAGAAACCTCGCCGCGGTCCAACATGGCTCTGAATGACTAATCCCATTTGCACTCCGCCCCGCGCTTTCAACACTCAACGCTCCTCCAAATTGAAAATCTGACTCTCATCTCCAGTTTTATTGCACCTGAACTTGATTTTTTTGTTTTGTAATGACTTCCTGCAATGATCCAATCACCCCGATCTCTTCTTCATTTGTCTCTCTTGTTTCCTCTGTTCCACTGTCTCTCTCTTAGCAGTGGAAGCTCCAGTTTTTTTTTTTTGGACTGTACTGTCTGAAGAGTGGGCCGGTTAATTGGAAGACCCTGAGAGGCTCCGAGTAGTATTTCAATTTAATGTTCTTCAAAACTGAACAAATTAGATGAGTTCCCCTCAATCACTGGGTCTTACATTTATAACAATGGTATTTAAAGTGACAGTGAGGAACCTTTATCTGGTCCTGAATCAGACTCACTTCAGTCCTGATCCTCTATGTGACCTCCATTTACTTTCAAATTTTGTCAGCTTTTTCTGTCCGTTCTTTCTTTCAAATCACTTTCTGATTTTGTTTTCCTCATCTCTATTGTCTATGATTTCATTTTCTGCCACTCTTCCTGGTGATGTTTTCCCATTCTCTTCACCCCCTCATCGCTCTATCTTCACTTTCCTGAAACACTTTTTCCAGTCCTCCCTTTCCGTCTCCCTCTCTCCTCTTCACCTACTCCACCAATGTTCCCAGTATCTCCTAGTCTCACCTTTTCTTCCCTCTCTCTCCTCTCCCGACTCTCTCTCTCTCACTCACCTCCAGCCGTTGACCAACAACAGCCCGTGGATGCTGCTCTACTTCATCTCCTTCCTCCTGATCGTCAGCTTCTTCGTCCTCAACATGTTCGTCGGCGTGGTGGTGGAGAACTTCCACAAGTGTCGCCAGCACCAGGAGGTGGAGGAGGCCAAGCGGAGGGAGGAGAAACGCCAGCGTCGCATGGAGAAGAAGAGGAGAAGTAAGGGAGGGAGGGAGGGGGGAGAGAAATGAGGATGATGTTTTGGAGAAAATGAGGTGGGGAGGGAGGAGTAGAGGCTTTGAAGTACGGGAAGGAGAGATGAAAAATACATGAAGATGAAGAGGAGGGTTTGGAAGAAAAATTGAGGTGAAATGAAAAAGTAGAGTGTTGGGAGAGCGGGAAGGAAAGGAGGATGGATGGAAGGAGTCAAAGGGAAGCAGGATAGATGGACACGTACACCTCCTTGGATGGGAAAAGGGGAGGAAGGAGGACAGAATGATGGAGGGATGGATTTATTTTTGAAAAAGAGGGGATAAATAAATGATAGAAGAAAAAGTGGATGACAGGAAGACAGGAATAGATTTAGAATGCAGCAGACAAAGATATAATAAATAGAAAAAAGGTTTGTTTACCTCTTCAGAATAATATTAAATCCAGCATATTAGTCCATATGTGAAATAATAAGTCAACCTTTCCTGGTTATAATCCTGATGTCATGTGTCAGACCTCTGATTCTATATTTCATACACATCCTCGATGCTCTGACTTTGAACAGTCATTATTCCAACTCATCTAAAACTCCTTAACCTCCCTCTCACATTTATCAAACTTTTTTTTTTCCTCTTCATATTACCTCTCAGTTTTATCTCCCTCCTCTCTCTCTCTCTCTCTCTCTCTCCCTCTTTCTTCATTTTCGTCGTTTTTTCTCCCCTTTGGCATAAATAAATCATTAAATCAATCACACCTCGTGCTGCTTTCTCCTCACGCTTCTCATTTCTCTCAACCAAATATCAATTTCTCTTTCTTTTCCATATCTCATTTCAATTTGCTCGTTCGTTTCCTCACCCCTGGATTCATTTTTTCCCCTGATTTGTCTCGTCTTGCTCTCGTCCTCTCCACATCTTAACTCCATTTTTCCATCCGTCCCTGTCATCAAATATTTTTCCTGCCTTCTCGCCGATCCAAATCCCTCCTTGCCTTTTTTTTCTCCTCCTCCTCCTCCTCCTCCTCCTCCTCCTCCTCCTCCTCCTCCTCCTCCTCCTCCTCCTCCTCCACCTTTCCTCTCTCCAGAGGCCCAGAAGCTGCCCTACTACGCGTCCTACGGCAAAACCCGGCTGGCCATCCACACCCTGTGCACCAGCCACTACCTGGACCTGGTCATCACCTTCATCATCTGCATCAACGTCATCACCATGTCTCTGGAGCACTACAGCCAGCCACAGGTGAGGACTCGGGTTTTTAACGAGAACAGGTTCCACATTGGTGGAATACCCAGAGTATTAATAAGGTCGGGAGTTAATGGTCCTGCTATCGGTACTTTAGAAGTTCTCCGTTCTCCACCTGAGACACACATGATGTCAGAGAGAACACAAAGATCCACAGTGAGGCTACATGTTCCTCCAGTAGACTCTGAGAACTCTGGTTGGAGGAAACAGCAGCAGTTCATCTCAACATCTGGACAACAAGCAGAACATCAGTCTGCAGAAAGGATCACTGTTCTACTGTTTGGAGATCAGCCGTCCATCCTCGTCCACTGCAGGTAACATTAGTCTGATCAGAAGAACAGGATCATCAATGAAGATAAAATACAGCTTAGAATGTATTTTAAAGATTTTAGAACTTCTTGTTTTGCTGCTCAAGAACTATTTACATTTACATACAAGAACAATAAAGCAATGTCAATTATTTTCTTAATGAATTGATTATCAAAAACAACACATAAGAGAATTGATAAGGAACCTAACCAATAAGCAGTATCGATAAAAGTACTAGTATGGATAAAGTCCTCTCGATACCCATCTCTACAGACAGACCTGTTTTAGAGGTTCTGAGTGGGTTGGTGTTGAACCATCTGGACAGGGCTTTTTGAAGTGGGCACTCCCAGAGGCAGGCTGCCAACCTGCTGCTCTGAATCAGCAGCATCATCTGCCAGCAACCAAAAACATTTATCTGGAAGACGAACATTCTGGCACATTGGGGTGTTAGTTATGTAAAATGTTTCTCAGAGATGCTCTCAAGAATGAGTTTAATCCCACTAAACTGGTTCTGCGTATGGTTGCAAGACAAGATTTTGGTATCGGAGAGGGGTTTTTTTGTAGTCTGAGTAGCATCGACCAATCACGTTTGAGTAGGCTTTGGTTGCATGCAGGTAAACAGTCTAGGCTGAATGCATTCAGCTAAACCATAGACTGTATATAAGAAGTGGACGTAGTCATCGTGACATCACTCATTGGGTTGTGGATGTTTTGAAGCCATCTGATAAACGAAAGTGACCATATATGGACAGAGGAGGAGTGACGTAGAGACGCCGTATACGTCTCTGACCTGTCAATCAGTGTGTAGCCCGCCCTAAAGCATCCCCTGCTTTATGGTCTGTTTGACTCTAAATGGAGCATCATTTACTAAATGAACATCATGCTGTATTGAAGAAGACTTGAAACTAGAGATTGAGACCATAAACTCATGTTTACAATGTTTACTGAGGGAATAAATCAAGAGAGAAGTAGAGTCATTTTCTCATAGACTTCTATACAACCAGAGGAGTCGCCCCCTGGTGGACAGGAGAGAGAATGCAGGTTTTAAGACACTTCAGCATCGGCTTCACTCGGCAGAACCAGAGGTTACCGCCTGGTCTAAACACAATCACGAAACCAATCAGCTATCATCTGACGACGATTTAGCTTTTTATTTGCTACAAAAATTAACTCCATTTTCGCATCTCAGGCTGTTGATTGGACTGTAAACAACGGGCGCACAAACTAGGAAATCTTGGCCTGAAACAATGGAGAGAGTTTTCTGAACAATTCTTTATTTTTAATGTGACAACACACTTATTGTTTCTACTTGAGTTTAGCCCCAAGGCTTCAGATTCTGCTCCAGGCCCTGTGTGCTCATGGAGGCTAAATGTGTGTTTTTTCTGGAGGCTGCTGGGTGACAACGTTGAACTGAAACTTTCCTGATCTTAAATAACATTCTGCCTCCAATGCAGGTATCACATTTTGTTCAAGTGTGTGTCAGATACCTAAAGAACTATATTTGTCTCCAGAGCAGCTCTTCACTTCTACCCCGGCAGTTATTTAGCAGAAAAATACTCCGTATCATGATTTAAATATTTCCCCCACTTCATTATTATAAATGTATACCACACTTTACTTTATAAAGTAGACAAAAACTCCCTAAAGTTGTCGTCTACCTCGTTTGGCTTAAAGCAAAGTTTGCCGAGGTTAAAGGTATGGTGCAACAATTTTGGATTTTTGTTTATTTGCCGTTTTGTCCTGGCATCAGGAGCAAAGTGAGGAAGATTTTTTTATTTTATTCTGCATTTTGAGAATAAAGACAAAATGATGATAACAAAGTTTACATTTTAATGTTTGCACGGACGCTAGAAGTAAAAATGATGTTTATTCTCAACATTTTAACTTTATTCTCAAAATTCTCTGATTTATCTTTTCTAACGTCTGGCGCTAATTCTGAAATATTGATTTCATCCTCAACATTTTGACTTTATTCTAAAAACGCAAAATAAATAAAAAATAAACCTTTTCTAAAACTGCTCTGTAGTCTCCTCATCTTACTCTCTGTTATTCAGCAAATATATCTTATTTTTGAAGATCTGATTTTCTAAAGAAGAATAATCAGATTCTATAAATGGACCTATGAAATAAATGGAAACCAATTAGTCACAAGACACCACCAGCTCTGGAATGTAACTAAGTACATTTACCTCGAAGTACTTCATATGAGTAGTTTCTCCTTATGCCCCTTTATACTTCTGACTACTAAAGTCAAATCCTGCTTTTACATAAATGCATGAGTAATAATAATAATAATAATAATAAATAATATAATGATAGAAAAGCAAAGTCTGAAAATGTCCTCCACCACAGAACACCATGGCTTTAATTAATAGGTATAATAATAATTGATTGTACTTGTATAGCGCTTTTCTAGTCTTCCGACCACTCAAAGCGCTTTGACATTACCAATCAATCACCCATTCACACCCATTCATACACTGATGACAGGAGCCACCATGCAAGGTGCCACCTGCACATCAGAAACCTAACTAACATTCATACACATACATACACCGCAGGAACAGCCTGCAGGAGCAATTTGGGGTTAAGTGTCTTGCCCAAGGACACACCGGCATGGACTGCCGGAGCCAGGGATCGAACCGCCGATCCTCTGATTGGAGGACGACCCTGCTCTCCACTGAGCCACAGCCGTACATAAACCTGCTGACCTGAATAGACTATATACTCTAATAGATATCATTTAGTATAATTATACATGCATATAGCTTAGCATACATTTTTTTTGTCCCTCCTGTTATTCAACCTTTGTGACAATAAGGTTTAACGATGGAATATTGAACATTAAAAGTGTGGTTTTCTGTGTTCTCTGTGATGAATGCTTGTGTGGTAGATATAATAATAAAGGTTCTCTGTTCCTCCCCAGAGGACGACATCATTTAGTTGTCTGTCTCAATTATGATCTCATCTTTTCAAAGAGAGTCACTGGAAATATGCTTCCTTTAAACTGACAGAATAGTTTTGTTAGTTTCTCTATTCTTCTTTTATTCACATGACAAAAGTTAAACAAAGTGTCTTACTGTGGACAAAGACGAGGTCATGCTATGAATTGTGGGAGAATAAATGATCATTCATTATTCAGAGATGGAGACAGAAGAACAAATCTCTTCCTTTTGCAGTTTTTTTTCTAACCTCTGTTTCCCTCTCTCTCTCTCTCTTTCAGTCTCTGGAGACAGGACTGAAGTACTGCAACTACTTCTTCACCTCCACCTTTGTGATCGAGGCCTCTCTGAAGCTCGTAGCCTTCGGTTTCAGACGCTTCTTCAAGGACAGGTACAAAGGGGGAACTCAAGCTGTATGGAGACACTGTATGGATTTATATTTGTGAGGGTTATCAATGTTCGTATTTACTGTCTTTACACCAATGGTTCTCAACCAGGGAGTCTGGGGCCTACCAGGGGTCCGTGAGGGAGTTCCAGGGGGGTCCGCAGAAAGAAAGGGAATAGTTCATTTGTTTTGTAGAGTAAGAGTAACTGTTCTGATCATAGGTTTAACTTCCTCCATGAGTCCTTGACACGAAAACAGTTGAGAACCACAGCTCTACACCAAAACCAGGGTAATCTCTGCACGTTTAACCAACCGTAATCCACATTCTTCATATGTTACAGTAGAAGTACACTCATTTTCCTAATTGGGATGACATTTATTACGTTATCCATTAAAATACTGTGTAGGAAACCTATTGGAAACAGACAATTTTCCCCTCCGTAGCATAAAGAGATGTACCGATTCCATTTTTTCCTTCCAGAAACCTGAATTTGCGTATCGACTGATATCGATTTGATACCAATTCGTTGAAAACAAAAACTGTTAACCAGGTCATTATTCCCTCTCTTTCATATTTCTGTGAAAACATCATCTTCAAACTATGATATTTATTTAAATTTCTGGCCATAAACTATATTTTACATGATTACATTTGAACAACACCAAACATGGTTAAAGTACAAATAAAATATGACCTCGCTGCTTACTTTAATGCTTGACTATTCGTTTTTAAAAATTATCTCCTATTGGACTATTTTCTTAGACTAAATGAATGAACCTCACTGAGGCCGTGCAGGTGCAGAAACACTTTTGCACATGAATAGATTTCAATAATTTAACAATCCAGAGTCTCGGGTCCTCTCTCTGCACAGGCTGCTGGAGCAGCTGTGATGGTGTCGGTAATAATATTTTAGTTACCCTACTATGTAGATCTTATGATTGCAGCTTCCGATCCATTTGTATCATTGTGGATTTGCTTCCTTTGTGTTTCTGCCCAACATTCTTTGCTAAATTGTTCCTGCAGAGCTATTTCAGTTCTCTCTGCCCGTCTCTCTGTCTCTCAGAAACATTTTTTTTTGTCATATTATTCCGTCTGTAGTTTAGTCTCTCTCTCTCTCTCTCTCTCTCCCCTTCCTTTTGTGCCGTCACACTCTTGTATGTTTTTGGGAAGCCCTGTTTTTTTTGAGGCGACCCCGTTCTGTGTGTGTTTACAGACTGTGAGCTCGATGTGTGCCAGCTCTGCTGCTCTGACACTGAGATGTTATCTAGAAACGAGACACTTTATCTGTGCAGAAACAAACCTCAGGCAGCAGTGTGAGAGTAAATTGAGATAAAAAAAAATGAAAGAAACTTACTAACCAAGAGTTTACACTGTGATATGAAGGTATTTTTGACTGTTGGAAGTGTTTCAAACTTTCTTCTCTCACTCTCAGTATCTGTCATGCATATATGTCGGGATCAAAAGGCAAAGGCTTCCCAGATATAATCAACATGTTAGATAACATCTAGTTGAGCCAAGAACAGCACAATAGGTGCATATCTCATCAATATCATGTTTAGTTGAACGCATACACGCACATACACACAATCATAAAAAAGGTTATAAAAGAGACGATGGACACCACAGCTGTGGTTCTTTTTTTGCAAATGAATGTCTCCTTAATTGTACGAGTATGAATGTGTAGAAAACCAACCTCATGACAAACCTTTTTACGTAGCATCAGTGGAGCAGAGACCGTGTTTGATGCTCTTGACTGGGCTGTGGATCCATCGTGTCATGTACCGGTGGCAGCAGCAGCCAAAATCACATTCAAACAATTGTAGATCCCTGAAACGACAATAAACCCGGTAACAAACAAACACAGGAAGTGAAGAAGGTTTACAGCCGTTCTTCGAGTATTAACATAAATATTCATGACAGCAGCCGGGCTCAGGTGAAAGCTGGGCCATTCTTCTGCAAAGTCAGTCGTGGGAGAATCGTGCAAATTATGCGTAAAGTTGATGTATGGCATTAATATTCATTGGAAAAATTAACATAACACACTCTGATGTGTGCAGCCATGAAGTCCTGAACCACATACAGAGCTAAGACTCCAAATCCCATCAATCCCTATTCTCCTGTTCCGGGATTACCTTCACTTTGGACAAATTCTACAGATTATGGTAGATTGAAAAATCATTGTGTGTGTGTGTGTGTGTGTGTGTGTGTGTGTGTGTGTGTGTGTGTGTGTGTGTGTGTGTGTGTGTGTGTGTGTGTGTGTGTGTGTGTGTGTGTAGGTGGAACCAGTTGGACCTGGCCATTGTGCTGCTGTCGGTGATGGGCATCACTCTGGAGGAGATCGAGATCAACGCCTCCCTCCCCATCAACCCCACCATCATCAGGATCATGAGGGTGCTCCGGATAGCACGAGGTACACACACATACACACACACACATAAACACACACACACATAAACACACGCACACAAACATGGTGTGCACATGCATGTTTTACCATGATACATTTTGAAATGAGCGCCGTCAGTTGAGCTGGATTTCATATTGTCTTATATATATATTACTTTATGCTTAATTTATTTTCTAATGTATATTTTTGTATCTTTTTTTTACCACTTTATTTTTTTATTCTCAAACAAAAACAAACAAGCAAATGATTGTTATATCCTTGACAAAGATAAAAAAAATGAAAAAAAAAATTAATTTTAATTTTAATTAAAATTAAAAAAAAAAATAAAAATAAAAATAAAAATGTAATTAAATTCCAGGCACTTCTTCCTTCCTTCACAAATAATAAAATATAATAACGGGCCTGATCTCTCTTTGTTGTTTAATTTGTTAATGTGAAGCAGCTTTAGGAAAGGTAGCGTGGCCGAGCGGTCTAAGGCGCTGGATTAAGGCTCCAGTCTCCTCGGAGGCGCGGGTTCGAATCCCGCCGCTGCCAGGATTTTTCTACATTTTATTTTCATTGATCTTTGTCTTTTTATGTTCATATATGTATACTTTTGCATTTTTATATTTACGTGTACAAAATAGTTGCATGTTTATCCTTTTTTCTTCTTGGACCTCCCCGATTTTTTTGTTTATTTCTCTGTTTCTGTGTGTTATTGAGCGTAAGTAACCGGAGTCAAATTCCATGTATGCGTACATAAAGCTGATTCTGATTCTGATTCTGAAGTGATGAGATTCTCTGACATCAGATTAACACTGAATGAAAAAAATTGCAAATTAGAAGCATTTGGAGGTATTTAGTTCTTTTTAAAGTATTTCCAGTTGTATAATTCTTTCTTTTTTTTACAGTTTTAGACTGTGAGCTCATTTCAGCAAATTTTAGGATTGAGACGTGTGTCATTTACAGCCCTATTATACTCCCTTTTAATAAAGGTGAGGATGATATTCTTATATTTCCATCTTTCAGTCTCTCTCCGTTTTCATTCTGATCTTAATATTCAGAAGAAATGAAAGAACCTAGCTCTCTGGGCTGCAGCCATTCCTCTTAACTTCACAGCGAGGAGGATAAGGGTTGATTACATCACTCTCACTTAATCCTCGCCCTCTCACCGTCGCCCTCTGACCTCCATAACTCCGCCCGGGGATCACTGAGTGCACCCATGGGTGATATGCTAATCAAACAGTGGGTGATTAACAAGCGAGTGGGGTTTAGTATGCTGCTCCTCTCGTAACATTTACAACACTGAATGAATGTTAACTTATTTGTGTTTCACCATTGTTGACTTCTTTCACGTAGCCGAATGTTAAAGATACAACGGATAGAATGTGAGATTTAACCTTAACTTTATATAGTCATAAGCTACAAAAGTTAATATTCACAACATATCACAACTTCTTTGTTGTTGTTTTTGCCTAAACAGCACAAAACTAATTCGCCCACATTCATTTTAACAACAGAACACGCTACAGTGCAAAGCCAAAGTTCCTCGAAACTGACATGACATTTAAAAAGGCAAAAAAACAAAGAGAAACAGTTCCCCATGTTAACACTAATGGCTTTTCTGTGAAGAGGATCAAACCATTGTCATAAAAACTGGTTCCCTTACGCTGAATAAAACACTTTAGGTGATCAAAATACAAAAATCAACTTTCCTGAAGTAAAAACACTGTGAAAGGTGGTCAAGTAGTTAGAGGAAAACATGGACAACGCCGAGGTAGAGACCTGTCACTGTGTAGCCCCGCCCTAAAGCATCCCCTGCTTTATGGTCTGTTTGACTCTAAATGGAGCATCATTTACTAAATGAACATCATGCTGTATTGAAGAAGACTTGAAACTAGAGATTGAGACCATAAACTCATGTTTACAATGTTTACTGAGGGAATAAATCAAGAGAGAAGTAGAGTCATTTTCTCATAGACTTCTATACAACCAGAGGAGTCGCCCCCTGGTGGACAGGAGAGAGAATGCAAGTTTTAAGACAACAAAAAACCAAAATAAAGCATTTTCTATTTCTAAATGAAGCTATTGTTTAAAGAGAACAGAGGCTTTGACGTACTACCAAGTCTACATTTGTCTTCTCTCACACACACACACACACACACACACACACACACACACACACACACACACACACACACACACACACACACACACACACACACACCTATAACCACCAGCAACCATCTTGACAAAGGTCCATCTCCCAGACGGCTTTATTGTCTGAGGGACCTTTGCAGATCCCCATCACAATGTGGACCGGGTCTTTATTCTCTCTGCTGCCGGCAGCATCTTCAGCAATGTTCCTCCAGAGATTGGATTGAGGGGAATTGTGTCGGGTCCTTAATGGAGAGTCCTAAACCTATCACACCTATCGATCTTCCTCTTTCTCGACCTCTTTGATCATTATCTTCTGTCTTCCTGCCTCTTGTTTCGCTTCCACTCACTCTGAGCTGTTGTGACTTCTCTCTCCAGTGTTGAAGTTGTTGAAAATGGCCACCGGGATGAGAGCTCTGCTGGACACCGTGGTCCAGGCTCTGCCTCAGGTAAGTGTCCACACACACACACACACACACACACACACACACACACACACACACACACACACACACACACACACACACACACACACACACCTCCCACCATATCCCAGGAGTTAATTAACAGGTGTGAAAATGATAAATGTTCAGCTTTCAATAAGAAGCTCCCTGAGAATTTTTGCCCCCGATGTTTTGACCCTTTGTTAACTTTCCTCGAGTTCCTCTCATCAATCCAGGAAAGACGAAGACCTCTGTGGCATTAATGTAAGGTGTTTTAATCCCCCTGCTGCTAATGAGACAGGAGCAGCTATGAAGTTCTGCTCCATTGGGTTCACAAAAGGACTTTTTCTCGGCTTACCATTTATCAAAGTTTTCCACTTGTCCGGGGATTTCTGGAATACTGTGGTGTTTCAGCCAGGAAATTATCTTTTTTTTTTATGCAACCTAAAATCTCTCTTGTGAACTGAGTACATGTCAGAGTTTTACAAATAGGGTTCTTATCGAGGACAATTGTCTTGTGGTCTTTGGAAATCACAGAGAAATCATGAAACTTTGAAATTTTGACATCTTTCCATAAATATGAGCTGTTCTGTTTGTCTGGGCTCCACCCTTCTCTGCCTTTATTTATATATATATATATATTAGGGCTGTGTTCAAAAAATCGATCCGCGATCCGATATCGATTCACGCTCAAAAAGCACGATATCGATCCAAAAATGTCTGGATCGATCTTTTCCAGGTGACTAAAGGCACTATTTTCTTTGACGCGCAAGGCGCACTATAAAAAGCGAGTGCCCGCTAAACGAAACCGAAACTTAAGCTAGCGAGATGGCTGAAGCGGCACCACTGACATCACCTTCTGGAATGAAGGCTGATGTTTGGCAAAACTTCGGATTCAGACGTTACGAGGACAAAGACGAACTAGACAGAACAAAAGCAGTGTGCAAACTGTGTCAGACAGAGGTAAAATATAGTGGCAATACCACGAATCTCCGCAACCATTTATCCAGGCACCACGGCAACCTAGCTAAATCTGCCGCGAGCCAAACAGCACTGGAAAAGGCATTTGGGGTTAAGTTTCCCTCGAATTCTACGCGTGCCTTGAGCATAACCGAGGGTGTCGGAATATTTATTAGTAAAGACCTCCGACCCTACAGCGTAGTGGAAAATTCTGGATTTAAACTGGTCATTGTTTTAATTCTGCCATGGATATGTTACTTAAATTTCAAATAATACTTGGATTTTTGTCTAAAATAAATACTTGATTCTTGACTCTTCTCTCTCTGTGTCCCTCTTACACGTACACAGATACAATCACAAACACATGGAGCTGTTTTGTCTATGGGACAGTATTTATTTGCATTATGTCTGTAAATAGATCGATATCGAATCGAATCGGATCGAATCGTGGATCGAATCGGATCGTGACCTTATGAATCGGAATCGGATCGATCCAGGAAATTCGGATCGATTCCCAGCCCTAATGTATATATATATATATATATATATATATATATATATATATATATATATATATACTCTCTTTAAAACAGCTCTTTATTAAAGGCATTTATAAAGAAATGACTCTGTGTGCAGCCAGAAGTTGACTTTTCTTTTTTTTTTTCATTTCTGCTGCCTTATCAATGCTCTGACTGGAGCCCTCCGGGAGGATTTCTGTACACAGACATGAACTCTAACACAAATAAGCACTGCTTCACACACTGAGCCTAAATATCCCCTGGTTGTGCCTCAAATCAATCCACAGTTCCTTTTCCATTTGAACTTGTTTTTCCTCAGAGTCCGTTGCTCGCTCTGATTTGGACATATTTCATTGGGTTTGTTTTTGTGGTTGAAGCCTAGACAACAACATAAATATACATGAATCTAAGCATGGAACGCTGGAAGTAGTGTTGTGAACATCAGCATACATGACATATTAGAAACTAATTATAATGATATCAAAGAAGACTGTTAATTACAAGCTCTGCTCTGAAAGAAATATGACCAGTCCAACCATAATTGTTTTTTTCCCCTGTGATGCCTTAATGACACTGAACAAAAGGTGTATTTCTTTTGCTTTTATATTAATATGATATTAATCACATTATAGATTTAAATCAGTACTCCGCTGTTCTTCTACAGTTTCTGTTGCCATGGTGCTGTTGCTCTGACCTTTTAATTGAGCTTCTGTATGAGACGCACCACTGGTGCTGTAAACAGATCCACAGTAATATAAGATGCTGAGAGCAACAGGGAGAAGGATGGACTGGAGGGATGGTCAAACAAACCCAGGACTTTCACCCAGGAGACAGCTGTACATTGACTACTTAACTCACTCACGCTACATAAATTAAATTACTGAACGGTCAAACCTATTTTAAACCAAACTACGATGTTTCTAAACAATACCAAGTAGTTTTGTTAGAATCCACAACGTAAACCACGTGTCTAAAGCTGCGTCCGTAGTGGGGTCGTCATAGTTTGGCTACATTATGGCTATATTGACTTAAAGCAGGACCACTTTAGAATGACGGCTACTCAGCATGGACTTTATTCTAACTTTTAGCAGAACTTAAAGGTAAATAAAGCCACTGCAGCTTGATGGCAAGCATGTATTGTTCCCATAGACTTTATATAAGAAGTGGACGTAGTCATCGTGACGTCACCCATTGGTTTGACTGATGTTTTGAAGCCTAAAGTTCGGCCATCTTTAATCACGGCTGTCGCAATACTGTTGTTTTTTGAACGGAAATGACCATATTTGGAATGTGGAGGAGTGACGTATAGACGCAATATCCGGCTCAGAAAGAAACCTGTCAATCACTTTAGCCCCGCCCTAAAGCATCCCCTGCTTTATGGTCTGTTTGACTCTAAATGGAGCATCATTTACTAAATGAACATCATGCTGTATTGAAGAAGACTTGAAACTAGAGATTGAGACCATAAACTCATGTTTACAATGTTTACTGAGGGAATAAATCAAGAGAGAAGTAGAGTCATTTTCTCATAGACTTCTATACAACCAGAGGAGTCGCCCCCTGGTGGACAGGAGAGAGAATGCAGCTTTAAGACACTTCCTTATCGGCTTCACTCTGCAGAACGGGAGGTTGCTGCCTGACTGTTACCCTTTTACTGTAGAAATAGACTCGTATAACTGTACGGTGAGCTTACCGTTTTTGGAAATCAGCTCCACCATGAATTGTAAATAATTACCCCATTGGACTGTTAATAAGTCCAGTGAGAAGTTGCCTCTGAATGTCTCTGCGTTGTAGATATATTTATTATAAATAATAATTAACTTACCCATAGTCACTGGAACCTGTTTGTTACTTATTGTAGTTATTGCTTTTCCTTAAATTGCTTGTTTTGTATGAAACCGTTACACCACAGATGTTGCTGTTGGATGTTGTTCTTTCACTGGAGTTTGTGGTGGGTGTATTGACCCTCCGTGTGTCGGCGGGAAAACAAACCAAAAAATACATTGCACCGTGACGCAGATAGCTGACTCACGGTTTCATTAGTCTCGACACAGAAAAGAAGTCATTCAGTAAACAGTCTTTAAAAGTTCATGGATCAGTGCAGGGTATTTTTTCCTCGCTATGGAAACCAGAAGGTATAAATATCGAAGTGCGCTCTCTAACTGTGTTTTTTATTCACAAGCTTCTGTTGCCTGGTTGCCAGCTCTAATGCTCCCACAGCATTCAGCAATCTGTTTCTCACACCCCGGCATCCACATCCCCGTGGTGAGCTTCCACTCTCCGCTGGAGGGATCTAAAGACATCAGATGGGCTTACATTACAAGCTACAAGCCGCCTCAGGCCCAGCCGTTGCTTTTAATATCCGCCAGGAAACATCAGCGCTCACAACTGGGGAGCTTTGCCTCTCCTCCCCACGATTTCCCAATTCCACCCATCCCTCATTATGTCCTCTCTTTCTCCCGTGGAACCCTCTACTCCAATCAACACTATATGTTTTATCCGATGCTATTCCACTCTGTTTATTTGCCTTTATAATAAAATGATACGGGCGTGTATACACAAGCACGTCATTGCCTTCCCCTGTGAGGTGACTTAGCTAATGGCATTGTGCTTAGCGCCTGCTGCTGCACCGTCGTTTATCCATTCACATTGCATACGTGTCGCTATCTGGGAGAATGTGTTCTCTACACGGATGGATTCGTGCCCGTTCAGAAGTCGCCTAGTAACACTGTTCCCCCCAAAACCGTGTAATAGATGGATTTTCTCTGGATATGAGACAGGGAGGGCTTTTTGCTGGGGATGGGTGCATTTCGTGTTTGTGTGTAAACCTTCTGTACTGCCACTTTTTCTGATTCGATGAAATGTTTGCAGGCTTCCTGGATGTGCCTGTTTAGTTTCATGACCTTTAAGCCCTAAAAAAAACACATTCAAAACCCAGTGCAGCATTTGAAAAATGCATGAGCATCTATCTCCAAATAGGCCTGTTTTCATATTTCTTGAAAAGGTAAAGCCCTCTGCAGCTTTACTGGTTTGTAACTTCTTCAATGAAACCTGCCTTTTCTCCGCTATTAGACTGTTTAGGAAATCATATTAACTTCTTAAAAAAAAGGGGAAAATACTGGAATCTGTTAATAACGAAAGATGATTCGAGTGTGTTGGTTTTTCGAGCAAAATATCAGAAATTCACTCAATCACTTCTACTCAATTATACCATAAAAAACTCCATGCAGAGTTTTATTTTTCAGATGATTTTAATTGAACTCAAGTGTTTGATGTGGTGTAGTTGCACAAAGGTTTTCTATTTAACTGATGCTTTCAGAGGGTGAAGATGCAGGAACGATTTACCCACTGAATCAATATCTTCAAACCCACCATTCGAACTGTAGCACAATTGATAAGCAGAAACATATAACTTCAACAACAACTTACCTCCGTTGATGTGTTCCTGTTTGTGTGACAGGTGGGAAACCTCGGCCTGCTCTTCATGTTGCTGTTTTTCATCTATGCAGCTCTGGGAGTGGAGCTGTTTGGAGAGCTGGGTAAGTCTGCTCTATGACCACCTGTTGCTTATCACTGGCTGTTTTCATACAACGTTCCTACCAGGGGGAAGTAATGTATCGCAATTGGTACACAACCCCCATAATCAATTTGTGTGCAATCCACGTAGTGATAAACAAGCACAGTTGACGTAGTATAAAGAGATATAAAGTCTGCGTCGGGTGTTGCTCAACTAGCAACCCAAACCATGACATTTTCCTAAGGAGAACCCAAAATAACTTTATTGTGTGCATGTGGCTCATCAGCGTTGTGTCTGTTCAGTAGCCATCAGGGCCACCAGGCCACGCTGTTGTGTGTTAATTGAAAAATACCTTCTCAGTTTGTTTTTGAGTGGTCAATGAATAGAAACTAAGCTTTGTAATGAAATATATCCAATGCCAGGATTTTTTTCAGGTTTCTTTGGACAAAAATAATGAAATGTTAACCTTATGTTCTTCATGACTAACCCTTTTCACAAGATTTCTAATCACGGCCGGAGATTTTTTTTAAATCCAACATCCTGGACAAAACCTGCTATCAGGCAAACAGATGCAATGGAGCTTAAAGAAATAGCATCCAAGTCTATGCTGTACGTGAAAATAAAGAAAAGGACATTGAGTCAAAATCAGCCAATGTGGAATTACAATCAATCAACCAAAGAATTCAAATAATTGTGTTCGGTATCCGTAGTCAAGGTTACAGGGACTTGATTTAGGTTTGTTTTTGATTCATAAAATATTATACCTGACTGGGTGACAGCTGAAATCCTCTTCAACCTGCCATCCAATGACAAATGTACACTATGTGTTTGCCCATTTTAAGCCCGATGCAGACATATTTGCACTACTAAAGGCTGAATATCATTGTTTGCAGTCCTTTGTTCTTCTCTGTGTTTGTAAGCTCTGGCTCATCTCTAATTTATGAACAGATAGAAACCCAAAAATGCAACACAGCAAACCTTTTTTTACCAAAGAAACTAATTCTCAGGAGTTGTGATCTCTCAGAAAACCTTCATAAAAGTTTGACGTTACCAAAGTTTCACTCTCTAAATGCTTTCTTTCCCTTCTCTTTTTTCGTTTCCCTTCATGTCTTCTCGCAGTGTGTAACGCTGACTACCCCTGTGAAGGAATGAGCCGACATGCCACCTTTGAAAACTTTGGGATGGCCTTCCTCACACTCTTCCAGGTTTCCACCGGTGACAACTGGAATGGCATCATGAAGGTACTTCAGTTCACTGCTGCCTTGTTCACATCACACTTACCTCTTGACCTTTGTCATTTGGATTGGGATGTTATGGCCTAAAGCTAAGTCCACACAGCACAACCTTCTGTCTTGTAATCGGGAGCTTTGAAATCGTTGTGGATTTCACACTATATGACTAACCATTGTGAAAAAGTCCGTGTAAAAAGGTTGTAACACCTTGTTAACATTGTCAAACAGTTGCAGTTGATGTTTCAACACCTGATTTACTTTGTAAAACGTCACTTTTAAAATTGTAACACATGGTTAAAGTAGTAACACCTGGTTAGCGTTGTGAAACTTTAACGTTGTAACACGTTAACGTTGTAACACTGGTTAACGTTGTGAAACATTAAGGCTGTTACACCTGGTTAGCATTGTTCAACTTCACTGTTGAGGTTGTAACACTTGTTTAACGTTATAACACCTGGTAAACGTTGTAAAACATCACCGTTAAGGTTGTAACAACTGGTTAACATTATTTTTTAGTTGCAGTTAACGCTTAAACAGCTAAACACGGTTAATGTTGTTAATCCTGGTAAACCATGTCAATGTTAACGCTGTAACACCTTGTCAAGGTTGTGAAACCATCACTGTTAAGGTTGTAAAACGTGACTAACCTGGTTAACCCCTCAACTCGTGTCCTGCGCTTTCATTGGTTGTAGCTCCCAAACAGTCTCCCTGAAAGGTCCAGACATCTGTGATGCATCAAATAACCTCGCTCCTTTGAACAGCTCACGGAGGCTTTAGTCTGGAAGCTCCAAAATCAGTCGGCGAGTCGAATTCAAGTCTTGTGTTTGTCAAAAAGGCTAATCTGTTTTCACTCTCCTCACCGTCACCTCATCTCCTCCTGTAGAGACACACAAATGTTCTTAGATGAAGGTCAACCAGAAAGGGGAGCCGAGATTTGTACAAACATATATTTTCCTCTTTTTTAAGCTGCCCGAACCTTTCTCGACACCAATTTCAGCACAGGCAGAAGCGGAATAGTAATTGAAAATCTTCAGTTCAGATCCCAGTGCCGGAGGATATGTAGGTAGAGTGATGATGAGTGATCAGCGTGTCCTTCACCTAAAGATGCAGTCAAAAAAATAAATGTAAATGTGCACAAAACCTTTCAAGGATGAATAAAGAATTCAAAATTTGATCGCCCTCTGCATTCACTCACCCATCACTTCAATCAGGTCTCGCTTCTCTAATCACAACCGAGTACCTTTGAGCTCTTAAAATGTTATCGCAGCTCATATCCGGGAGAAAGTTAATGAGTGCTGATTAGCCGCTCAGAGAGAGTGACTGTCTGGGAGCGGGAGGACAGACTAAGAAAACGTGTCACGAGCTTTAAACAAGCCGGATTGTGAAAGTTTGACAGCGTTCCTTGATTGCTTCCATGGCGTCTCTGTTATTGAACATAAAGACTTTACTCATCAGATTGTTCTCTTAAAATAATATTCAGATTCCTAGAAAAAGAACACACTTGTACTTTGAATGAGTGGTAATCATTGCTTTATTTGACTCTTTGAGTAGTTCATTGTAAAACCAATGGGAGGTTTTACCGTCTTTTTTTTTTACATAGAGGCCGTTTGAACTTGTCCCAGTTGGTTAAGAACAAATGATGGTTGAATTCCTTTTCGCTGCTTCTGTTTCAGGATTCTGGTTACCGGCACATGAATATAACAGAGACATCACAATTGTTATTAATAAAAATACATATTTAAGGTTGCCTGTGGGTCCATGTTTGGTTGGTGGTAATCATGCTTTGATTTGCCCTTTATTTTGTCAATTTCTATCTCTTAATGGTCATTTTGAATCTCTTTAAAGTAGATTTGCGTCTCTTATTGGTCATTTTGAATCTCTCTGTGGTTGATTTACGTCTTCTATTGGTCTATTTGTGGTTGTTTCTGCCCTTTCCAGAATCTTTGTTAGACTCTTAGTGTCTCTTTGCAGCTATTTTGCATTTCTGTGTAGTTGTTTTGGTCTCTTTGTAGTGCTTTTATGTTTCTCTTCCTAGTCGGTAAATTTCTCTCCAAGTGACATCTTGCAGGTTAAGGCCAGCATGCCCCTCTGCCCTCACACAGGTGGCAGTTACATGCAAAAACAACAGCAATGATCAAACAAAGGTAGAAAAGAAGACTCTCCTAGTCCACCCGTAAAATGTTTCTTCAACTAACTCACTATACGTCTTTCTTCTTTCTGTTCTTCTCATTGAAATCTAACCTTTCTTCTATTTTGTCCACCCCTCATTCCCTGTCTCACCCCTAAACTCTTCCACCCCCCAAGGACACCCTGAGGGAGTGCCCACCGGGTCATCCGGCCACCGACTACGGCTGCCACGCCGGACTGCAGTTCATCTCCCCGATGTACTTCGTGTCCTTCGTGCTCACGGCTCAGTTCGTCCTGATCAACGTGGTGGTGGCCGTGCTCATGAAGCACCTGGACGACTCCAACAAGGAGGCGCAGGAGGACGCCGAGATGGACGCCGAGATCGAGCTGGAGCTGGCTCAGGGAGGCCTCTGCTGCATGATGGGGGGCATCGGGGCCATCGCCGGGGCAACGGGTGGCGCTGCGAGCGGGTCCGGTGTGGGCGGAGCAGCGTCAGGTGCCATTACAGCGGGGGCGGTAGGGGGTCCGATTGGCGGGTCAATGGCGCCGCTAAGAGATGGAGGAGGAGGCGGAGCTGCTCACGATGGCCACGCCCACCACCGATGTCGGCTCTACTCTCCTGCTCAGGTGAGTGGACTATCACTACTACTACTACTACTACTACTGATGCAGCTTCACTTCTTTTAACAAGAGTTGGGCAACTTAGTGGTTTGTTTCTGCATATCGGCAACATACAAATACTTTTGAGAAAATACTAATAGTATAACGGACATTCACTTTTCCCTGTAGCAATATTCAGATCATCCAGTGAAGAGACATTTAACCTCCATAAACAAATTTTTCTTTTACGTTTCTTTTTATGGAGCATTTCTGTAAGTAGCAGTATTAAACAGATGATTATCTAAATGGAAATCTCTCCTAGACAGCGCGACATTTTACAGCCAGGTCATCAGTTCTCAGAGGGCTAACAACAGTTTAGTGCATTATTTTCAACAAATCTGTCAGCAAGAAACTAAATCCAGACTTTAAAAAGATGCAAGTTTCATTTTTAAAGGTCCATGTTTGGGATTTGGCGGCATCGAGCGATAAGTGAGCCTTCTCCAGCATGCCAAGCGTGCATGGCAACTACAGTGGCCATAAATGTGAAAACGTGCATGGGGCTATAGAGCCAGTGTTTGGTTTGTCCATTCTGGGCTACTGTAGAAACATGGCGGCTGAGTTCCGTGAAGAGGACCTGCCCCATTTGAAGATATAAACAGCTCATTTTAGGTTAAATGAAACACAACGATTCTTAGTTCCAGGTGTTTGTACAATAAAGAAAAAATAGTAATGTTTAATATTTAATTTTTTTCTGTCAATAGAGCCCCCTAAATACTCACACTGCTCCTTTAAGCATTCACAAAAATAAAAAGACTGGAACACACTCATTAGAGGCTGCAAATCCATCGGTCTCTTCCTCCATCAGTAGTTTTCACTCTTTTCTGATATCTTATAGGATAAATACTTTAGTGATGATTATCAAGAGTTTAATCGAAGAAAATAAGAATTTGTTGAAGGTTAAAAAACTCTCTCAAACTTTGCTTCTGTATTCATAATAAAGCTACCGACACTAAAACGTGTCATCTTTATGGCTGTTGATTTTGCAAAAATTGGACTTAAAGCTTCATTGTATAAAATTCTACTTCTTAGATGATGCAAAAAAAAAATAATAGTTTGTGAAGCTAGGAGAGAGTTTAGTGAATCAAAAAGAAAAAAAGTAAGAGATAAGAATACAAAAGTGTTCTTCAAATAGGCCAAGTAGGGGATTCGATGCAGAACATACGAGCCGTCGTCCCTGTTAGAAATGAACATATCACCTACCGATGTGCCCCATGTGTAAACAGTCTGTGTAGCTATTATGATGGTAAACGTAATAATACACGGCCGTTGTTTTTCCTGGTTATTCTTAAGACTTCATTAACTTCATGTAAAGCAGGAGTTGGTGCCTGTCAGGCAGTTAAACTATGTGGCACTGCACGGCCTCCTGGGTTATTCTTATTCATGATGCCGCCGCCCTACTTCTGCAAAAAACAAGCTGTTGATGACTTTTACACAAGGCATACAAATGTAATTTAAAAAGCCCCCACCCCACACACACACACACACGTACAAACATATTTTAAATGGCTGCCGTCTCCACCATTCTAAAAATAGCAGGAGTGGTGGGCTGTGACGGTGCTGGCTCTCATTCTTCAGCTCCCTGATTGCTTCATCTCAAAACAACAAGTCGACACCAGCGAACACTATAATCACTCTCACATAAAATTACAGCACCTGCAGAGGAGAGCAGGTATTTTCAGGATGCCTGCTGAGGCAGAAAGAAAGAAACAGGTAAACAAACAAACAGAGGCAGAAACAAAGAGACATCAGGAAATGAAGAGAGGGAACAACAGAGCAAATCTCTATTTAGATTTGAGAACAGCGTGAGAGGAGGAAGGAAAAAGTGAGCGACCTCGAGATCGCTGCAGAGAGTGAATCAACAAGTGGCTGAGTGAGTGTTACGAATGACTGAAGGTGTTTAATGTGTCTGGGCAGGCAGACAGCAGTAAAGTACAGAGGGGCTCATTAGAAATGACCCCCGTAAACACAAACACTGATTAGTGGAAGTAGAAAAGAGCTGACTGTTGGCATCTGATTTCTAGCTGTGTCTTATACCAAAGATAGGCATAACAAAAGACAGTCTGCAGAAAAATGATATTATGTTATATTAAATAAAATTTAAATTGAATTCAATTAAAGTATATTATATTATATATATTATATTATTATATTATTATTTTAATTTAATTTAATTGTATTGTGTTATAGTATGTTATGTTATATTATTATATTTAATTTAATTTTTATTTAATGTTTATTTTTATTTTATTGTGTTATATTATATTATATTATGTTATGTTATATTATATTATATTATTATTTAATTATATAACATTTCATTAAATTACATTTAATTAAATTATAATATATTATATATATTATTGTATAATATTGTGTTTTATGATATTATATTTTATTTAATTCACATTAGTGGATATAATATTACACATTATCGATGGAGGTATTTGGCCAAAAACATTGGGATATATATTTTTTTTATATATTTTTTTCAATATCACCCAGCTTGAGTCAAGGCAACCAGCAAAAGTCAGCGAGATTTAGCAATTTTTGTGTGTGCTTGATGTGTAAACGGACAACAGTTTGTTGACATATTTGCATATTATTATATCATTACAACTTTATAATGTAGTAATATGTCAGCAGTGTGTTTACAGCTTGGAAACACACTCTGATTGATTTCATCCCCCTTCCAACGACCCCATCTGACCCGGACACTAATAGACTCATCACTTGTAATAACTATAATCAGCCCAACAAGCGTAATGTGTGTCCATCCTCCGATCTAAACTTATCTGGACTGGAGTCTGATTTTTTTTCCCCATTAAACCCTGATTTGTTTGAAACCTCATCAACCTAAGTGATCTTCTGTACTCAGGGCAAAGAGAATGTGTCACCCACCCAAAGAGAGTGACACTGAGTCTGTGGGTGAGAGAGGAGAGGATGCACAGTGAGTGGGAGGCGGCCACAGGCTCATTGTGCTGATAGCTCATTGTCTGTCAGCATAATGGTATTTATAACCAGAGAGAGGAGTCTTTCTACTCGCACCGTGTTCTAAATCTCTACTCTGATTAGCCAGCAAATGTCACAATAAAAGTTTTCGGTCCTTTTTTTGTTTTTATATTGAGATTTAGATTGTTTTTCCAAAGAACTCTTAACCAGAAATCATGACAAACAGGATAGCTGAGAGAAAACAAGTATAAAGAAGAAAGAATACAAGCAGTAGAGCACTTAGAGTGATGTAGTACTTTGTGTAAAGTACTGAAGAGGCATTCGGGCACTTTAGACTTATTTACTTCACGTCTCAGGGACAAATAAACAGAAAGAAGATAAAAGCAAACAATCGAGTTTCCACCACCAACCAATCAGAAGGAATCAGAGTGTATATATATAGTGTAAAGCCTTATAGACGCAGCTTCTAAATGAAGACGTATCTCTTTGCAAATATCTCGCTCGGTTTGCAGAGTTTGTGGAGATTATTCCGGCTCCCTGTGGAGACGTTTTTATTCTACGGCTCATACGAGGAAGTCCAGAGTCCATCAAAGAAACTTTGCAGTGTCAGAATGTAAACTTACTCCCTTTGACTCCGCTGTATTATGCTAATAATAAAGATTAGATCTGCAGAATGGGAAAACGTCCATTCAAGTTTGGTGCAAAAAATCCAACGTCAAACGAAAGTCCAACATCTGGAATAATTTAATTCCTAATAAACAAAGAACAGCATCGTTCAGCTTACTGTTGAAGGATTCACACTCTTGGAAACTCTTAACTTAAAGACTCCAGCAGGAGATGATCGAGGTGATTTGTGAACAAAACATTTAGAAAAGTGAAAAAAAAGGGGAATCGAGTGTCTTCACACTGGTCTTAATCAGTTAACACAACGCCTGCAGTGCATTAGAGGCTGAGAGTTAGAGACACCAAGAGAGAAAATCACTTTTCATAGAGTTATAAATAGAATTTAATTGGTCATTTGAGTTTTAGTCGGCTTGATGGATGCAAAGATGTCAGATTGTTAAAGACAAGTCACATTTTAGCTCCATTTTGGGTGTAATGTCTCTTTTATCATCTCCAAGTATCTTTGTTTAAGCTTCATGCTTCATTCCTTTAACTTCACAATTATACATCTGGCTCTGAGTGCAGCAAGATGTTCCCTCTATTCAAGATGCAATACTTAATTGCATTATCAACATGATTGATTGAAGTTAGTCTTCAGGCATTTTTAGAGTTTTGATTGATTGGTGCACATAGAAAAACGCTACCCAATAACAAGATACCGATCTTCATCCCCACTATTGTTTATATTTCGGAGACAATAACTTTACTCTCGTCTGCCTTCCTGCTTTGTCACCAGACGGCAACCTCCTGTTCTGCAGAGGGAAGCCGATGCAGAAGTGCCTTAAACCTGCATTCTCTCTCCTGTCCACCAGGGGGCGACTCCTCTGGTTGTATAGAAGTCTATGAGAAAATGACTCTACTTCTCTCTTGATTTATTCCCTCAGTAAACATTGTAAACATGAGTTTATGGTCTCAATCTCTAGTTTCAAGTCTTCTTCAATACAGCATGATGTTCATTAAGTAAATGATGCTCCATTTAGAGTCAAACAGACCATAAAGCAGGGGATGCGGTACGCGGTGGTAGCATTCATCCAGCAAACTGGACTTTGTTGTCAAAGTGTACTTAGGTTGGTCTCATCCAGCATTTGTAGCTAAACCTACAAAAAAAAAACGTGTCTTGATTCAGAGATATCCCACACAATTATTTTGTAAATTATCCACAGATTTATGAAATAGGATGTAAAAACCAGGATTGTTAAAACAACAACAGGAGTGGTGTTTCTTCAGGGCGGGAGTTACGTGACAAATAAATCAACGTTGACTTTCCATTTAACACGGGGAACGAACAGCGTTCTTCTTGGACTCATCCACCTTCCTTCCACCACCACACGTAGGTTTTTACGGTCTTTATACTTCCTGGTTAATGATGTGGATTATATATGATCGAGGAATTACAGCGTATTCATTTCTGTAGGCATATCTACAAACGCTGCATGAGAACAGCCTGATTCATGTGTTGCTCTGCAGCCGATAGTGATTCCAAAACCATAAAAGAAAGTGTTGCATGCAAAATGAGACTTCACACATGAAATCCATCTCCTGTGGAGGATTTTGTGATACAGCCAATACCTCCAGAGAGCAGCTGCTAATAGACCTTCAATCTTGGTGAGATTATTTTACAAACAGAATTTTTAATAATACTGTTTTTGCATTACCACATCTCCACCAAAGAGGTTATGTTCTGGGTCCTGTTTGGTTGCTGTCAACAAGATTAAAAAAAAAATGATTTCAAAGATTTGCCGGAAAGGGCGATGGGTCGAGAAACAAGTGATTAGTTTTCAGAAGAGAAAATCTTGTAAACAGAACATATTTTAAAGGCGAATGGATATGCTGATATTTAGTTGAACATTAAATCTACACAAGAGACTTTGATTGTTGAATGAGTCACATTTTTCTGGAATATCAGTAGGTGGTAAAATGTATTTCTTCTTGATACTTTAATACTGCTGGTATTCACTGCGACCTTGGAAATGGAAAAACTGTAAAATGTCTTAAAATATACTGATTAGAGAGAAAAGAAAAGAGTCTGTAGAATAAAACCGGATCCTCACTGGGGGGCTCAGAGTGGAGCGGAGCGTTGGTGGACGGAGGAAACAGATGGTGGTGCAGTGAATCAAACAGGGTCATGGGCTCCATTTACCAGAACCAAGGCCCCCCGGCTCAGCCAATCAATCAGGCTGCCTCACCCCTCGCCGTGCATCTCCCCGACACTCGTGTGTGTGTGTGTGTGTGTGTGTGTGTGTGTGTGTGTGTGTGTGTGTGTGTGTGTGTGTGTGTGTGTGTGTGTGTGTGTCGTACATCATTGGGTGCTGCCAAGGTCTGGCTATCGACTGTGGTTGCCCTCTTCACATCGCACCCTTTAGCAGCATAACTCTCCGAGAGGGAAAGAGTCTGAAACAGGAGGAGCTGGAGGGAGTTTAAACATGAGACAGAAAACCAGACTCACATAGACAAGAAGTTTAAAAACATAAGACAAGAAGTTTTTATGAAGAAGTTAGAGGAGGCGATGAAAGAGACGTTTTCTTATTAAAATATAAGCTTTTTATTCTGAGACTTTGGTCTGTTTTTCTTCCATAACACGTCTTCTTTCAGACTAGTGGAAAGAAAAGTTTGTCTGTTTGCGTCTGTAGATTTCTCCTAAATTCACCTCAGGTTACCATTAAATAATGAGGACATGAGGAGACAGAGAGACTCACTCGTGTGCATGTGGGACAATAAGAACGTATCTTTGAGCTGCTAAACTGTTCGCAGAAAAATGTATTATTCAACCTTTTAGACATTCCCTTCAAAAAAATCAAAAGCTGTCAATGTCTGTTTTGCTCCCGGCTGAAAAATAACACCTGATCTAACAGATTGCTGTTAATTAAGAAACAAAAATATGAAGTCATTACAGATGTTGTGCAAAATAAGTTGGGAGTAAAGAGTGAGAGAGAGGAGGAGATTTCAGGCAGGCGAGAAAGACGGACGAGACCCTGAGTCAGAGAAACTTGCTTTAATTAAGGGAGAGCTGACAGATCTGAAGTTCTGACACCAGCTGGATGCTTCTTGTGTTCAGCTAGATTTCCCTGATTACACAGTATGTAAAGGACTAGTTCAACATTTCAGGAATAACACCCGAAAACTGATACCAGTGTCTTTTCTGTGCTGGGACACGGTTAGCTTAGCATAAAGACTGAAAGCTAGCCTGTAGTTTGTTTACCATGAACAATTTTTTTTTATCTGTATTTTAAAATTTGTGGTTTTTACCTTCTGTAAGTGTTGATTTATATTAATCTTGTCATCTCACTCTCTAATATTAGTAACAAATTGTTCAACTATTTCTATAAATAATGTGCTCACAGTGTTTGTATTACACTTATTTAGTACTATTAAATAAAAAGATAAAAAACACAGAGCCAAAGTTTGTTTCCACGTCAGCTGTACAGTAAGTGTCTGATTGTGTCTTTAATTGGATTTATAATGATGGTAATATATATATATATGTGTGTGTGTGTGTGTGTGTGTGTGTGTGTGTGTGTGTGTGTGTGTGTGTGTGTGTGTGTGTGTGTGTGTGTGTGTGTGTGTTGCAGGAGAGCCAGTGGCTGGACAGTGTGTCTCTGCTGATTAAGGACTCGTTGGAAGGAGACATGATTGACAACCTGTCCGGTTCAGTTTTCCACCACTACTGCTCTCCTCCTCCGGTCTGCAGGGACTGTAAGGGCCACACACAAGAGGTGAGCGCACACACACACACACACACACACACACACACACACACACACACACACACACACACACACACACACACAAACCAACTCCACCCAATTCCCAAACAGGCCTTTTCCATAAACCATTAGAAGAGGGAATTTGTGCTTTAATGGGGAACTGAACCAGGACTTCATAGGATGGTGCCGGCGGAACCGCCTCCAGATCAACTCTGGTGAAACCAAAGAGCTGGTGGTGGACTTCCTCCGGGGTAAACACTGTCCTCCGGAACCAGTGAACATCCAGGGACAGGACATTGAGATTGTGAAATCTTATAAGTACCTGGGTGTTCACTTGAACAATAAACTGGACTGGACTAATCACACAAATGCACTTTATAAAAAGGGTCAGAGCAGACTCTATCTGCTGAGGAGACTGAGGTCCTTTGGAGTGCAGGGAGCACTCCTGAGGACCTTTTTCAACTCTGTGGTGGCATCAGCCATCTTTTATGCAGTGGTCTGCTGGAGCAGCAGCATCTCAGCAGCCGACAAGAAGAGACTGAACAAGCTTGTCAGGAAGGCCAGCAGTGTGCTGGGGTGTCCACTGGATACGGTGGAGGTGGTGGGAGACAGGAGGGTGATGGCCAAGCTGTCATCCCTGATGAACAACACCTCCCACCCCATGCAGGACACCCTGGCAGCTCTGTGCAGCTCCTTCACCACCGGCTGCTTCACCCCCGGTGTGTGAAGGAGAGGTACCGCAGGTCCTTCCTTCCTGCTGCTGTCAGGCTGCACAACCAGCTCTGCTCCCAGCAGACCACATGACACTAATACACTAATACACTAATACACTGTGCAATACAATAGTTATAGTTTCTGTCTGTATATATAATATTTCAGTTACTGTGGATTCTCTACTGTTCTTTACTGTTTTTTATTGCTCATTTGCTTATTTATAATACTTATTTTGATTTTGTTTTTTTTATTTACTATGTCTCTTGTTTGCACTATCCTCTATGCTGCTGTAATCCTGTACATTTCCCCGCTGCGGGACTAATAAAGGATTATCTTATCTTATCTTATCTTAATGAAAGGAAACTGTTTTAACTGACATTTCCACGTCACTTTATATTATCTTGAATAAATCAACAGTCATTTAGAAGAGGTGTACGTTTGATAAATAATTTTGTTCCATGCATGAAATGTAAAAAAACAAAAACATACTTTATAAATGAGACCAAATAAATGCATTTAGGAGGAGTTGAAAGAATATCTCATTATTTTTCTATTTCCTCTCATTAGTTTAACAAACAGAATATAGCTAGTCTTTTATATTATATCAAATGTTACAAGGAGGCTACAATTATCAGAACGATACAAACAGTAAGGCTCCCTCATGTGGCTCAAAAGTAAACTGCAGATTTAAATGTTGAATAAAAGACTCGTGAAGAAATTCTGCTAATTTATAAGGAGACCTGAATAAAATCTCTTGTGACCCAGTGTTTGGAAACGACCAGTTTACACCAAGAGTAGAGGTTAGCCGCAACAAGAGCAGCAGTGCAGAGGAGATTGGTCATAGTATAAGTGTATAAAATAATTATTGACATTATTGTTTTACTTTTAAAGTACTGATGAAACTTGAAAGACAAAGGGTACTGTGTACACACGAGCTCTGTCGTCTTATGCAGTTTTGTGATTCTTCACATAAACTATGTGTGAAATACAGACAGAGAGGAAAGAAATGTGTGAGTCTATTACCATAAATGTATGTGTTTATAACATATCACATGAGCCATGCTGTGTGTGCTCGTATGGATCTAATCTCATAAACGTGTGGAGCTCTACTGAACCACATAGCAACAGTGAGGGAATCACTTCCACCAAAAAGCATAAATCTCCGTATCCCCCAGTTAATATAGGATCAAACGCCTCCGTGGATCCACTTCATCTTACATTTCCTCGAGTGGTTTGTTTCCGGTTCTCTAGAAAATGCTATTTATTTCTACGTCAGTGTAACTTTCATCTCGACGGAGAGCCAGAGTACTCCAAAGACGCAAATGAAAATCAAGAGAAAACACTCTAGAAACACAGAACCTCCTGTATTTATTTAACCTTTTATATACCGACTCGTTCTTTGTTGGCTCAGGTCAGAATGGAAACACAGCATGTATAAATATTCTGCTGCTGTGGTTGAATTTGATTTCTGAGCAACTTGATTCTCCCTCTCTGTTTGTTTCATCTTCAGAATGATGAAAAATCCTTGAAATGCAACTCCAAAGTGCTGAAAATAAACAGTTAAAAAGGAGATTATATGTTTAAAAAGAGTAGAGTACACTGAGCATTAACCTGATGCAGCTCTAGAATTGTATTACTACATTGTACTAATACATTGTACTACTAAAAACATGGAGGAATTGTATTTTTTTATGGCTGTTAACAGTATTTTCTGATTTATGGAGTGAGACAAAGAGATTTTCAAAATTCCCTCTTTACAACAACTTGAAAAAACAAAATGAAACAAGAATGTTGCACCTGGCTTTATTCAATGTTCACATTTATGATCTGGAAATGTATCCAAAATAGCACATATTTAATTAGGATAATGCCTCATTTGCATATTTAAACATAACATTTCAGAAAACTTCTTTTTACAAAACGTTAAGTTCTTGAGAAACACTTTGATGTTGAGTTTTTTTTTACTTTGATGCAGTAGCAAGGTGTGATGACATCACTTCCTGTAAGGGAGAAGCTTGACTTGGTTCCTGTGTGTTTGTGGGGCAGATCCAGCTGGCGGAGGTGGAGCAGGCGTCTCTGATGTCAGAGCAGCTGTCGGACAAGTCGTCGTCTCCGGCGCTGCCCGATGACCTCAGCCTGGACGAACACAGCAGCTACCAGCTGCTGGTAACAGACCGACAGGTACACTCACACACACACACACACACACACACACACACACACACACACACACACACACACACACACACACACACACACACACACACACACACACACACACACACACACACATCCTTTTTCTCCTTTTAGCATAGAAAACCCCAAAAGCCAGGTCCATAAAGAAAAAGGTTTTAGAAAGTTTGGTGTAGAAGAACACCTTTTAGGATTATATTGTGATATGTGCACTACTAATGCACACAGTAGCTGTAAAAATAACACACACACTAACACACACTAACACACACACACACACACAGGTCCGTGTCTTTGTCATCCTCCATCTTGCTAATCATCATTAATTACTATTTACATGCTTAAACGCCTGATTAAAACACCTGCCTCCCTCCGTGCTCTTGACAGGGGCACGCTGGGATAAGTGTGTGTGTGTGTGTGTGTGTGTGTGTGTGTGTGTGTGTGTGTGTGTGTGTGTGTGTGTGTGTGTGTGTGTGTGTGTGTGTGTGTCTGTGTGTGATCACTTGGCTCTGGGCTCACAGCGGTTCCACCTGAGCTGTTTCATCACTGCTCTCATTGAAGGCCGGTTCATTTGATCCAGTTTACGACCAACAACAGCCGAAATCTTTGAGGTTTTCTTTTCATTACAGCCAATTTTTTTAATCAGACTAAAGATGGATGAAGAAAGGAAAGTGAAAAAGGAGAGTTTTTTTGAAATTGGAAGCAAATAGTTCTCAGATTTCCATCATCACGAGATCTGATTTATTACCAGTGCTCCTGGATATCACGCTCATTCTCTCCACATCTCTTTGTTTCTTTCAAAATCGCTCCTCCATCTCAACAAATGTCTCTCCCATCACGCTCCCAGAGGGGCAGCGATGACTCCCATAGTTCTGAAGAGCTGCCCATGCGGGGGGGCTACGGGGGCTTCGTCCCTCCAGCTCAGGAAGCGAGGAGCTGGTCCGGGAGTTGTTTGAGGTCGCTGACCATCCTCCGCTGAACAGTCCGCCGCTGGAACGGCAAAGCCCGGCACTTTGCACAGGTACCTGAAGTACACATGATGTGTTGTGCAGAATCTAAGATACTGTGTCCAGTAAGTACTTAGTCTCTTCGAGTGAATTAATTAGAAAACAAAATAGGAAGTTTTCATTGTATTTCATTGGCTTTGTACGCCCATTCATAAGTCCAATTTTGTTGGCAGTAGGGGAAGATTTCTAAACTAAATGCTTTGCTACTGAACACAACTTCAGTTTAATTAAATCGTACATAACCCGGAGAGTCTCGGTGGACAAAGGCTCGACAACCAAAAGAGGCCTTTTTTAAAATAAAGAAACAGGCAGGGTGTGATGGAGCAATACGGGAAACAAAGCTGGAGAAAATATGAAGGAGCCGGTCCATTGAAAGCCTCACTGGGAAGAAGCAGGATTTTGCCTTAACCTAAGAGACGTCTCTGGTGTCGACCTGTCAATCAGTGTGTAGCCCCGCCCTAAAGCATCCCCTGCTTTATGGTCTGTTTGACTCTAAATGGAGCATCATTTACTAAATGAACATCATGCTGTATTGAAGAAGACTTGAAACTAGAGATTGAGACCATAAACTCATGTTTACAATGTTTACTGAGGGAATAAATCAAGAGAGAAGTAGAGTCATTTTCTCATAGACTTCTATACAACCAGAGGAGTCGCCCCCTGGTGGACAGGAGAGAGAATACAAGTTTTACGAGACTTCCGCATCGGCTTCACTCCACAGAAACGGAGGTTGACGCCTGGTTTTATATTCTGCCCTGACATGTGAAAAACTGATGCTAGAGGAGAACCTACAGCTCTTTTTTTTTACATTCTTATGGAAATTGTTCCATTTTTGTTGAGTGACTCTCAAGCTGGAATTTAGGAATGTAGACTCCCATTACATCATTTCAATAATAAAAATGTAAATGAGGATCTACTGTAGTTCTTCCTTTCAGTAAAACCTGCTTTTTGTACGGCAGCAAAATGCTTCAATAGAATCTTTGACATCATCCGATCATTTTAACATAATCCCTCTCAGGGTTATCTTTCATCATCGTTCCTTATTATCCTTATCAGTGACCCTCGCTAGCACCGTTTCATTAAAAGCGTGACTTTGACGTGACATTGATAGTACCGTTTAAATGAGAAGAGGCTTCTTTTTTTTTTCTCTGGAGACACCGATTGATTTAACACTTCATTCAACACATAGATGTTGATGAATGAAGTGTTATAGTATGCCGATGGCTCTCCATCTCCGTCATCATGGGAACAGATGGAGAGGTACGAGGCAAAGTCAATTCAGGGGGGAGAGTTCGACAGCACACGACATCCCTCAGACACGATGTCACTGCAGACGAGGAGGAGCTGTTTACATGATGTGTGTCCTCTTTATCTCATATAAAAGATCAAACTATGATTTATTAATTCATTTCTTTAATGCTGTCAGTTTGGGGAATGAAATGCTAGTTGTAAATCTTTATGTCTCTGAAACTTTATTACTTCTTCCAACCTTGACAAAGGCAGACAAATTCACTCAGAGCATTTCACTAAAAAGGGAAATATCTTAACGTAGCTTTAGGCTTCATAACAGTTTACATCAGAGACGAACAAACGCTCTGGGTCATGAGGGTCCTGGTAACTGGTTTTCTGAACGGGAGTTAAGCCGATGAGGAAGTGTCTTAAAGCTGCATTCTCTCTAGTGTCCACCAGGGGGCGACTCCTCTGGTTGTATAGAAGTCTATGAGAAAATGACTCTACTTCTCTCTTGATTTATTCCCTCAGTAAACATTGTAAACATGAGTTTATGGTCTCAATCTCTAGTTTCAAGTCTTCTTCAATACAGCATGATGTTCATTTAGTAAATGATGCTCCATTTAGAGTCAAACAGACCATAAAGCAGGGGATGCTTTAGGGCGGGCCTACTGGGATTGACAGGTGGCTGCCACTACCAGAGCTCTAGACGGCGTCTCTACGTTACTCCTCTGCATTCCAAAAATGGTAACTTCTGTTCATTGGTAGCAAACAAAAACAAGATGGCCGCGGCTTCAAAATCAGTCCACAAACCAATGGTTGACATTACGATGACTGCATTGGTTTCTTATATACATTATATGCCTCTGAATGTTTCAATCTGTTCTATACTTTTTTTTTTAAAGTGTTGCAACTGTCACAAAATTTAATAAGAAGTAACTTTTCATTTTTGTATTCAGTCATGTATTTTCCTATGAAAGTCCAGTCAACTTCTGCTCATTGCATGATTACAGTCTTTCCACGTAGTTTTGTTGCCCAAACCTAACCAAGTTGTTGAACAACTGCCTCTAGTGTGTGATTTTGCGGTCCTGATACTTCCTTGTTCATGATTACATGGATAACATTCTAAATGACCTTATGGGATATCTGCAAAATTGGGATAATTCTTTTCCGTAGGATTAGCTATGAAGCCGGATGAGAACAGCCTGCTCTTGAGAGAAAAAAAAGTTTTAAAATGTTTGGGGTGTTATGGTCTTATATTGTCCTTATTTAATAATAAATTATTAGTGACAAGATTTCCAAATAGTTGATATTTTGGGTGCAATAATAATAGTAACAAAACTCTGATGGAACCTTATTGCAAAAAGAGGCCCAGGACGCTACCTTGAGGTACACCACAAGAAATATATGCTCTATTGTTTTTATTTATTCATGGTAAACAAAGTAGTCTCTACCTGTTAGACCTAAACCCGGTCTACAACAGAGAGCCTGAACCATGTTTCTAAGAAGAGACGGTCATCGAATGATGATACACACTACTGACTGCGTTTCGTTCCATCATCTTCTCTCTGCAGATGGAGATGGAGGAAGTTGCAGCGGAGGAGGTGGTGGCGGCTCTTCGCCCGTCTTCCACCTACCAGCAGACTTCTTCCACCCGGCCGCCGCGGTTCATCCGGGCAGCCCCGGTAACGGCGTCGGCCCTGGAGACAGAGGGCCGTCCAGGCTGCCCTCCCCGGCCTCCTGGGCCTCCCTCCGCTCACCGGGAGCCAACAGCCGGCCCCTCAGCTCTCAGGTATGATGGACGGATGGAGGGACGAATAAACACCTGACATCAGAACTCCTGATGGAAAAGCGTGTCGTTCTGAAGTTCACTGAACCAGAGTAGTCATGTATCAGAAACACACCGGCAGTCAGATGGGATTTGCTAAATGATGTATAACGTAGAATGAGCTTGTGAGCCTCTCGACACTGAAGCATTCACCTCCCAACCCAAAGACGTTTCTGGGAGTTTTGTTTTGCTCTCGTCACATTTAATCACTGAAATATAAAAGACCTGCAGCTATATGGAAACACCACAACTATCGCTAGAAGTTAAGAAAAAACTAATAATGTCTCTAGTGCAGTAAAAAACATTTATCAACAGCCAACAATGAATTTCTAAATATCCAACATTTTTCCAAGTGCCCACAAGTGTTGCCAATGTTGAAAATGGAGCCACCACCTGCTATACATATTTAACTATTTACATTTTACAACCTCTACTTACAACAGTTATTGTCACATGACTGTTGGTCTCAACAGAGTCGATCATGGCTTCACAATTGCGCCAAAAAGTGGAGAATTTTACGTTTCTTACAGAATCTAGTTGGTGCAAACTGTTCATTTGGAGCAACATTTTAAAGGAGACGTATAGAATAAAGTGATTTTCATAAATATTACAATATTTAAGCTTCGATTTTGTTGCTTTTCCTGACTGATGAAGTCATACATGATGTGTTCAAGGACTGTCGGAAAGTTGAAAATCCTTTAATGCAGTTGTATAAACCAATATCCCCTTAACAAACACAAGCCCACGCTTACTCTAGCACACACATGCACCCACATGCACACATATGCATACACAATCACATTTCTTTCTTTTTTTGTTGTTAATAAAGTATTGTTATAGTTGTTATTTATCCTACATCTTGTTAAAATACTTTGTCACCAATATTAGGTAGTCATATCTAATATATATACATTTTTGGTTCTCTTTAATATTGTGAATGTTTTATATTATATAGGTAGAGGCTTCAAAATAAGCCCAGTGGGTTTTCTGCCTCTTCCTGCACTGTCATATTAAATATCTCTGTTATATTTGGGTATTTTTTAAAGTTGTGCAAAACATACAAAATGAAAACTAATCTAAAATCAAATGATAACATCTGCTTTCACAGCTTCTGGCTATGATAAATTATGTCATTTTGGTTTGTTTTTTGGGAGTTCAGAGGGTTAATGGAAGCACACAAAGATACTAAAAAGAGTTTTTGTATTCAGCAGCTGAACTACAACTTCCCTTTAGGCGACTTCACACACACACACACACACACGCACACACACACACACACACACACACACACACACACACACACACACACACACACACACACACACACACACACACACACACACACACACCATGCCCTCCACTGTTGTGTTGAATTATTGATCTATAATTAAAGCTATGATCCTCCGTATTTGACTCTAACACCTCTCCTGTGTTGGCTTCAGCACAGAAACTAACTAGAATGAACAAAGGCACCTTATTTTAGTCCTCGTTCACGTGTAACCATGGAGACAGGTTTTCCTCCCCCCCCCACACCCTACCTGTTTGGTTTGTTTAGCTCGTGCCTGAGTGCCGCTGTGATCCTCGGCTGCTACAGTAATGCTCTGCGGCGCTCGGCTAATTAGCCCGAGCCGGCATCGGGCTCCGGGCCGCTGTTGTTCTTGGCTCGCGTTCTTCACATTCTCCTCCATCCTCCTTTTTTCTTGTATTTCCTTTATCTGCTTTACTTTTTTTCCCCCCTGGTGTTCTGCCTTCTCTACACCTCTCCTCCCTGCTCCCTTTTATCTTTCACTTCTTCTTCTTTTTCTGCCAATCCCTCCTTCTCTCCTTTTGTCATAATCCCCCCCCATCCTCCCCTGTGGTCTGGTATACTGAGGGTGCAGGGATTAGGAATAATGACGAACAACCTCCTGCTCATGTATCATTGTCACTGACATGAACGCTGCATGACACTGGGTTTGTTGCACCAATGAGACAAACTGTTGTTTTTTCCAATATTACGATAATGTTGCACCAAAAAACATAAACTTACTTTTAAATTGAACAGGTTTTGTTTTTAAAGCTCTATTGTATCTCTTAAACCATTCAAATCTGTCCTTTTCCAATTCCAATTTCATCTCTGAGTTAAAGGAATACTTCACCCATAAAAACGACCATTTATATATAATTTACTCACAATGCGTTTGAATTCTTGAAGATTTTATAGTTTTTCTTGCATGGCTCCAGTGAACAGAGGCTCAAAAAATGGTAAAAAAAAAAGTTGCAAAGACTAGTAGCGTGCTTGCTCAAGCGTGAGACTGTTTAGGTGGAAGTGTTTTAAAGGTGAAATGTGAAGCATTTCGTGGTATGTTTTCTTTAGTATGTCATAAAGTGAAACTAAGAAAGGTTGTTTTTTCGTTACCTCACTATAGCGAGCTGTTAGTTGTAGTTTTCTCCTAAACAGCAGAGGATGTACAAACAAAGTGTAGCTCCTGATCTTAGTGAAAATGTAATATTGTTGCAAACCATTTATAATCGTTTGCCACTAATCACTAATTGCTTCTTGTTCTTATCTCCTCCTCCTCCTCTGGGTGCAGCACCCGTCCCACAGTGACTCCTCCCTGGCCACGGGCAGCTCAGAGGGCAGCCTGCAGACCACTCTGGAGGAAGGACTCAGCTTCAGCGTGTCGCCGCCTCGAGACCTGGACCTCCCCGTGCCTCTCCTCTGCCCTCTCCCCGGCCCGCGCCCCCAGGGACCGGACGCCGGAGACCAGGACCAGGACCCCCTTTTACTAAAGAGACGCAGCACTTTCACCCTGCAGGCCACCAGAGGGCACCAGAGGAGCCAGAGCAGCTGCGGCGGCGGCAGCACCAGTCCCGGTTGCCCCCGGCAGGACTCCATGGACCCGTCGGACGAGGACGTGGGGACGGGGACGGGCGGGGGCGACGGCTGCCGTCAGACCCTGAACAGCGAACACTTGTCGGAGACGCTGAACAGCCTCTCGCTGACGTCGCTGCTCGCCCCGGGCTCTCTGGCGCCCCCGCAGGTGAAGAAATGTAACAGCACGGGCTCGCTGGACCAAACTAGCCTATCCGCCCGGAGCAAAGACGGACGCCACCTCTGCGGCATCGACGCCCACGGTTACCTGTCCAACCCCTGGACGGAGGGACGAGCGGGAGGCGAGGAGGAGGAGGACAGTGACATCACGGGCTTCGGCATGAAAAGCAGCAGCCGACCCACGGACACAAGCTCCAGGAAAAACAGATGAAAAACACTTTTAATGGAACTCTTTAACACTTTGAACAAAACAGGAAATAGACTTTTAATACGTGTCTGTCCTTTCTGGGATCCGGCTGCTGTGGATCAATCATTTCTCAGAAGAACACAGCTGCTTCTGAGCTTTTGAAATCCTTTTCTTTTTTCCCCACAGGTTATGTAAGGACGCCTTTTAGCATCACCGGGATTCAGCTTCGAAAGATGTGGCAGGCCTGGGCTTTACATTTGAGCCATCCTGGAATACAGAATAATTGGAAAAGCCACACACTGATTGATGAACATTACTAAAGTTATTTAAATGCAAAAAAATATCAAAACCAGAAATTCTTTGACCCAACGTGCCCTCGACCTTTGTGCAAAAACGGTGTCGTAAACATTGGACTCAAACTCTGATTTCGCTTTAGAGGAAGAACTGAACTTTGTACAGTCTTGTTATTTTGTTTTTGTAACAACTGCGCTAACCGTAGCATCGACCATTTATTTTTTTCCTCTTTAGCAAGATCCATCGGGTAACGAGAGAATGGAAAAGGTCGTATATCTCCTGTGTTGTTTTTTTTTTCGACTTCAGTGTATTGGAGTTGTGTGAATGTAGACGCGTCCGTCTCCGTTTGTGAGGGAGGAGAGACAAGATGGTGTCCGACCATTCACACAAAGGGGCCTCTTAGAATAGAAGGCTGGATGTGTGACTGCTGCTGAGAATACATGTGGGTTGTTCAGAGTGGACTCTTTGTGCTGTCTACATACCCATGAAAGGGCTAAACTGTATTGAGTGCAGACCTCGGCCAAAACCTGCCCGGCAAATGATCTTTTCCCGCACTGTTTAAAAGAGTCTTTGAAAGTAATGGATGTCATAAAAAATATATAGAAATGTAAGAGGGAAGTTTCCCTGAGATGAACATTGGCTTGTCAAACTTTTCCTCAGATTTAAAACTTCCTAGAATATGTATTTAACAGATTCAAACATAAACTAATTGGAAATTAGGCTAACAACGGGAAGCAGTGATTTCTACAGAAAATATATAAATCAAAAATATACTTCAACATATCATGAACATCATAGGCTTGAGTACAGTAGGAGGCGGTTTGATGTCATCTGGTTTTCCTAAAGTTCTCCCTCTGTGCAAAACATCAACAGTGACTCCGCTTTAGAGGACGACCACTGATGGTGGAACGTTGAAAATGTAGAGAAACTCAGACTCAATGATTCTCAGACAATTATGAAAAGAAAGATTTGCTTCCAATGCTAAGTGGCTCAAAGATGCTATTGAAAAAACATTCCAGTGAGTAAACTCCTGTCAACATGCTATCAACCTAGCGGTTAGCCCCCCAACATTTCACTTTTGTTTTTGACGAAATACCTTCCTGCAATTGGGTCGGACTATGTTCCCAAAAGCAATCGCCAAAATTAACCAAACCAGAGTTCTTTTGAAACAGATGAAATGTTGTGAAAAGGCACCGTTAGTCTGGTTACCTTCTCAAATAAACAGGACTTTCAACCAGATGTGCTTTCATGGTTGTGGTTTTGTTGGTTGTACGTAATCTTTTGAAGGCCAACCATGATGTTTTCCGTAATCCTAACTTTCGTTTTTTAGCGTTAATGTGTTCTCCTAACAAAAGACCCGAGCAACATGAAAGAAAATGAGACTTTGTGTCCCGATACACGAAACCAATGGAATTCACATGATGACTATTTAACGTGCTGCCCTGAGACGTTGCTGTAACAACACAGAACCTCTTCAGTTCAGTTCCTGCCATTGGCTCAGTTCAGTGTGCACCCTGTGAAGCTCTGTTTATTTGGGTCGTATCAAGAAGTACTAAGAAAAGTTTGAATTAAAATCAAAGGGATGACATATTCACAAGATTCAGGATGACTGGATGACATCAAATTGCCTTTCTGACCCTCTGCCAGCGTTACATTTCCCAGACTACACCTGTCTGTCTTAAACGTGTGTGAAACACTGGGTTCGGGTTCTTGTAGGTTCAGTGTGCTGTCAGATTTCCAGGAATTCACAGTTTTTTGTTTGCTGCATTTAACCCAAATCATTCTTTGACTCAGGTCTGCTTGAGTGTAGCAAGAAATTAGAAAACAACACCCCCATACTACGGCAAGCAATGTGGTCCAGACTGTGACGAGCCATCACATAATATAGTTATTTATAAATGTCATAATCTAAAGAGCAGGTAGACCTCAGGTGGACCTATTTGCACACACACACACACACACACACACACACACACACACACACACACACACACACACACACACACACACACACAACATACACATACATATCATACAAAGATGTCAATGTAAAAACTCTGCAGGAGAGATGTTTGAAGAAACCTCCGTCTTCATCTCTTCCTCTACGTCGTCTTCATCCCCCCCTCCTTATTCTCATCCAATCATATTATCTCCTCTTCCACAGAGAAGTCAGAGTATTAAATTAATATCCCCCCCCTCTATTCGAGATATGCAATATGCTACAGTAGATGATGTACAGTTAGATGTATGAGATCGGTATAGATAGACGAATATGGTGAGAGGAGATTATATTTATGAAATCATGTATTAGAATAAAATGTCACCGGGATTCAGAAAGGTCAGTGAAAGGTCGATGATACGTATTCATGTATTCCAGAGTGTCGGAGTGTGTTTTCTCCTCCATCTTCCCGACCCCATTTTCTTTTTCTTCCAAAAATGCATGTGGGTTTTTTTATTTCTGTTTTCTTAAATGTCATTCTAGTGTCATATAAAAGTGAAATAACTTTTCAACCACTGACTCCTGGACTTTCAGAATTATTTCTTTTCTTGCTCTTGGTTCCTTCATTAACTGCTTAAATGCTAATTTATTAATAAAGCAGTGTCCCTATAGAGAGCTGCAGGAATGAGTCCCAAAACCTGTAAATGATTTAGCATTTTTCTACTTCCTGTTACCTCGTCTGGAAGTCAATGTGCTTTTTGAATTGTTTTTTAGATTAGATGTCTGAAATCAGTTCTATGTTTAACACAAGCTTTAGAGATTTTAACATTTAGTTTTTTCTGCAATAATCCAAATTCTAACGGAAGAATCATATTACCTTTTTGTCGACCAGTGCGATGCTAACTTCCTGTTGTCCTACAGAAATACCTCGTCCCTGCAGAACTCTATAGTGCAGCGGCTAGTTGCAAAATATCTAAAATAATTGCTAGCATCCTGCTAAATATTAGCATATTGTTTTGTAATTTCTGTCCTTTTTTTTCACACAGCTGATGAAGTTCCTTCAACAGTCAGTCATTGTGTAACCTCGATCAGAAAAGAGTTCGGCACCAAAATAATTGACATCCTCACACCTACAGAACCTACCGGATACAACCAACAAAGGAGCTGTGAAAGATGCTTAACTTTGTTGTTTTCTTTTCTTACAGCTTTCATTGACACCAAAAACTCACCAAAACAACCTGCTCACTGCTGGCAACACCTGTGCGACACACGTTGACATTTAACGGTATAGATTCAGGATTAGAGATGTTTCTAAAGGCAGATTTAGACTCAGAACATGTGGTCCAGTATTTCAAATGTTGTGCTATTTCGTCCTAAATGTCAGGTTGCACCCAGAAGATTTGTCCGGCTCCTTTGTACCAGATTCCTATTATTGAAACATCTGAGCTGTTCTTGTCAGAAACGGCGCTTTGACATAATGACAAAAAGGTAAATGGAAAGGTTTGGACCGCAGCTTTAATCAGCCTTTCAAGCCTGACAAAGGCTTTGATTGCACTGCTATGTTGGGTTTTGTATTTTGCACGTGGTGTTGGTGAACTGTGACCACAATTCATCCCAGAAATGAGCCACTTTGATTGGATGCAGACGTGCTGCATATCGTTTCTGTTACTGTTGGATTTTTTTTTATTACTGGGAATCTCTCTTCATGATGTGACATGTAAAGTTTGAGATCCATCAAATCCGATGAGGTATGTGAAGATCAGAGCTGACTGAACATTCCTCATATCTATATTTGCATAATCAAGACCCAACTTCAACATTATGCAATTAGGTCTGTTCATCACAAGGCAGCAGGCTCGCCACACTCAGAACAAACAGTCAAACTGGCCAGTGCTGATAAAAACTGAATCGATATTCTGTTACTGTATAATTGATTGACATAGACCTGTCAATCAGAGTAGCCCCGCCCTAAAGCATCCCCTGCTTTATGGTCTGTTTGACTCTAAATGGAGCATCATTTACTAAATGAACATCATGCTGTATTGAAGAAGACTTGAAACTAGAGATTGAGACCATAAACTCATGTTTACAATGTTTACTGAGGGAATAAATCAAGAGAGAAGTAGAGTCATTTTCTCATAGACTTCTATACAACCAGAGGAGTCGCCCCCTGGTGGACAGTAGAGAGAATGCACTTCTGCATTGGTTTTATTTGGCAGAACCAGAGGTTGTCGTTTGCTAAATACATACTGACTATGCTTTTTCTCTATTATGGTGGTGTTGCCACAATGTATTGTTCAACAAAAAATGGGGAGATGCCAAAATCTACGTGAAAGACTTTTACTTGAAACTAACAAAAGTGATTTAAAATTTCCTTTTGATGGCCAATATATTATTATTTTATTATTGTATAATTGAATGTCTTAAATGGTATATATGTTTTAGTATTGGACTCCATCATGGAGGCTGTGTGATGAGATTCACCTGTGAGACCCAATCAGCTAATTGAGTAGCAGCTGTCGTCAGTCTTTAACTACACTTCTTTCTCTTTCCACAGGATCAAAACTTCCACACTCACTGCTGTCGGCATCTTTTCCCACTCTGTGTTTGATGAAATACACTCCCTGAACAGAGTCTACAGTATAACACTCTCAATCACCTACTTCTTAGTATATTTGTTGGTTTCCTTTTCTGGGTTGGATCAAAGGAGCGATATCAGTTCAGTTAACATGCATTCAAAAACGTGACTTTGTTTTTGAACATCAAATTCTTTGAAACAGAATTCCTCTTTCCCTGGATGAAGAGTATTTTACCTGCAGGGTTGTTTAGTTTGAGCTCGGCAAACAGATTCCTCAGCTGGTGTCGTTCTGTCCCAGTGTCCCACACACAATAAGGAATGGTCTCTGCTGTCTTTTACCGCTGTACTGAGGGATCCTGGGAAATAATCTCCCAGACAAATATGTGTACATTGCAAACTATAGATCTGGACTCTTATATTACTGCTTCATATTTAATCTTTTTTTTTTTCCAGTCTGTAAAACTCTGCTGGATTGAAAGAAAATACTGCTGCTGTAAAAAAAATGATGGATGTTCTAAATTGATTTGACCCAGTCAGAGTTAATCACGACGGAGGCTGTGAGTGCAGCCATCACGGTAATAATACTCTATTAGACTAATGTGATTATTCTTTTATGTAGATGTTAGCAGAAACCAAAGTTCCTTCTCTCTGGTTCTGCATGGATGGTGTTCATTATTTTGTTCTCTCTAACCACTTTCTGTTCTCATGCTAGTTTTCATGGTCATGGACGGTCTAACTGTCCAGTTAGAAATATCTCAATAACCACTGAATGGATTGCCATGAAATTCTTACACGTATCTATAGTGACCAGAGGATGAACCCCTGACATGATTTCCCCTTTAACCACCATGAGACTGACATTCAGGGTTTTTAGCAGGCGCCAACCTCAGGTTCTGCAGAGTAAAGCCGATGCTTCATGTCTTAAAGCTGCATTCTCTCTCCTGTCCACCAGGGGGCGACTCCTCTGGTTGTATAGAAGTCTATGAGAAAATGACTCTACTTCTCTCTTGATTTATTCCCTCAGTAAACATTGTAAACATGAGTTTATGGTCTCAATCTCTAGTTTCAAGTCTTCTTCAATACAGCATGATGTTCATTTAGTAAATGATGCTCCATTTAGAGTCAAACAGACCATAAAGCAGGGGATGCTTTAGGGCGGGGCCACACAGTGATTGACAGGTCAACACCAGAGACGTATACGCCGTCTCTACATCACTCCTCCTCAGTCCATATATGGTCACTTCTGTTCAGCTCATGTCCGTTCGACTGTCTTTGCAGAAAGTATAACCTACTTTCTTTATATTATAAAATCATCTAACTGCACTCCCTCCTGTGTTTCACCCATTTGCATGTTCTCTTTTTCTTATTATTTTTCCCTATTTAACCCCCCCCCCCCCCATCCCACCATCCATTCCTCAGTTACGCTCAAATCCACATAAGCCTCCTCCACTCTTCCCTCGGATGCCACTCGTTTCCCTTTCATCTTTATTATTTTCCTCTCTGATCTCACCCCAGCCCGGGCCATTACGTTGCAGAGCTGCCAACTTTCAAAAAGAAAAATGTCATTAGCGAAATATATTTGACACAGCTCTTGCCGTCTCGTAAAGCCCCATAGAAATTAATTTTAACTCTATTTTCTGCCCATTTTTACTGGTTCTGGATAACAAAGCAGTGGATGCTTCCCTTTATAAATCCTGCAGCAGACCTGTGGCACCTTCAAGGAACACGGAGATTATTATAAAACCTCATCTGCGAACTAAAGGATGCAGTCACACCTGTACATTTGAAAACTAAGCTGGATTAAAACAGTAGGAAGCTCTTTGGCAAAAAATGAGCTCTGGTCCCTCCCTCGGTTCTCTGTGCATTGTATTTGTTCCCCGCCGCCTTCAGGTACCCATCAAGTGCAGTGTACACCACAGACCCCACAATGCAGTTTAATTATATTTTGCCTAAAGCTCCAGAAACCGAGCAGAACTCCTACACTGACAACCCTCCTCCACGCAGGTTGTGCTGCTGTGTGTCAGGTAATTAATTGCAATTTGATTAAACACATTTATTTGGGAAAATGCACCATTTTAGAACAATCTTTTTACACCTCTTCACAGTTCATAAAATAACCAAAGTAAGAATAACTTTAAATGCATTGTGAAGCGTGTGTGTGTGTTTCCAGCTGTTTGACTCTCAAATTAATGAAAGAGGTGAGAAAGCAGACAAATGAGTATTGAAAACAGAATCTATGCGCCATCTGATCGGCCAACGGCCAAACTATTAAGAATGAATATCGATGTCGATCAGTGGACCGATTGATCGGAGCCCCGTCGTTAGCTTAATCAAAATAGGGCAATAGACTGCTGCAAAACCAACAGAAAATATATTAAAAGGCAAGACATTGACAACAAAACCTTAAAACTGGATGGATATAGCGCTTAAAAATACGGGAAACAAGTTCATTCAGTCCATGCCAGTTTGCATGTTTTTCTCTTAAAACTTAACCCCTTAGTTACAAGTTGATCGGTGATGGTCTATCGAAAGTATAATTAACTTAAGCTGACATCCCTAATTGTAATGACATATTTAACAAAGTGCTGCATCACTCTCCTGGAGTGACTCAAGTCCATGTTGGATAGTCGCATACGTTTGCATTCTCTCTACTGTCCATCAGGGGGCGACTCCTCTGGTTGTATAGAAGTCTATGAGAAAATGACTCTACTTCTCTCTTGATTTATTCCCTCAGTAAACATTGTAAACATGAGTTTATGGTCTCAATCTCTAGTTTCAAGTCTTCTTCAATACAGCATGATGTTCATTTAGTAAATGATGCTCCATTTAGAGTCAAACAGACCATAAAGCAGGGGATGCTTTAGGGCGGGCTTACTGGGATTGACAGGTGTCTGCAGCTAACAGAGCCGTATACGTTGTCACTCCTCCGCAATCCAAAAGGTAAATTCCATTCATCGGTTGCAAGAAAGCCAAGATGGAGACGGCCGTATTCCAAGATGCCAACGACATAATGGTCTTTAACCAAATTATTGGACAAACTGAAATGTGCTAGGTAAACGGAGACCATGAGTGTCAAGGTTTCATGTAAATCCATCCAATAATTATGGAGGTATCTCAGTCTGGAGCATAGTGGTGGAGCAGCAGAGAGACCAACGTTGCCATATCTTTAAAAACACCCTCCTCCAGTTTTGTGCTATAAAGCAGCCCATTTGATTCATGTTTTGTGGTTTGCTGGTACACGATGGGAATTGCTTTGGGGAGTCTGGCGCCAAAACCAATATGTGTCGGTGTTTATTTAGTCAGTTTTTCTATTAAGTTGAAGTAACACAGTTCTGCTTTTTTCTCTTTGCCCTGTCTTAATCTTAAAAACAACATTTCCATACTACTATGTGATCAGAATGACTCAAGCAGATGTGGGCTGCTGTGATAAGCTCGCTATTAGCAAAAAGTAAAGCTAACAACCTACATGATTATGATGGAACATTAACAACAACTTAGGCTATCACCATAAAGCAGTGGCTGTAGGACAAGGAAAGCTTCAGCGTTGGTTGAGTGAAGTCACTTAAAAAAATTCTGCCAGCAAAACCAATCCAGTTATGCATGAAGGGTAAGCTTCTACACACACACACACACACACAGTCATGTTTACATCCCTTTTGAGGACACAACATTTGCTTACATTTATTTCCTCGAGACTTCTCGTAACTTTATCCTAAACATAATTTATCCCAGCCTTAAACTAAGTCTTCACCATAGAATGTAATAATCTACATTGTGTAGAGGTGCATTTGTCCCCAAAAGATTGCAGAGTCCCCACAATGTGACTGTGTAAACATGTTCATGTCCCCGCAACCCACTCACACACACTTTCTATGCCAAGCCATGCAACGGCTCAATGAAAGGCAGGATGTAAATAAACAGCAGGGCTAACATTTAAGGCTGTCCAAACTCATCAGTCTGTAAAAGGGAGACTGATCGATTGGATATGACCAGGAATCAGACTGACACAGGCAGGCAGACCTGTCAATTCATTGCTAATGAGGGAGAGAGAGGTATAATTGATGGATGAATGTGTGAAAAGATGGATATAAAATGGGTGTAGCTGGCTGTAATACTCCCCTTGCTCAATAGTGCTTAAACAAACTTCTGGACAAATAATATTAATACAAAGACACATCTAGACAATTAAAAACTTGAAACATTTTACACTTTACTTTTTTAACACACTAGCTGTCCCAAAAAGCTCATCCTATGAAGTCTAATTCTTATTGGTTCTAGTTTCTTGTTTAAGATGCAGATCTATGAAATTATTCAACATTTAGGTTTTTTGTTGTTGTTTTCTCCATTTGTTTTCGGGCTAATGATAGTCACTAACATTTTAGCTAGGAGTAGGAGAATAGTGGACAATTATAAGAAGTAGAAAAAGTTCTGGAGTTGATGCTCAAGATAGAAAAGTATTTTTTTGGTTCAAATTTGGTGTTTTTAAAAGGTTAGTTTGGATTCATCAATGTCACACAAAAAACACAAACTAACAAACTGATTGGAGCAGCAGTAGACCAGCTGGTCACTTCTGTTCATTGTTGGCAAAAAAGCAAAGATGGCGATGGTGAAAGTGGCGAACTCAAGGCTTCATAACATCAGGAGCAGACACACATTGAATCAAAACTTGGAGTGATTTTTTTCATTGAGCCATATATGAGTCAAAAATAAACAACCCTTAAATAGAATTTCGTCCTCAATTTTTTCCTCCCTCTGAAAATTTCAAACCAACCTCCCAAAATGTGACACTGACAGAAAGAAAGAAGCCGGACGCCAGCTGTTGCAGGTTGTAAGATGTCGAACAGCTGTGAGGCCTTCACGGCTTCATATGTGTGTGTGTGTTGTGTGTTTTCTGCGACCGGCTTTCACAGCATTAGTCCAAAAATCTCCATCAGCCGTGTTGCATCAAAGCCTTTAATACCGGCCACATGAGGAGAGCACACCTGCAGTATGCTAATTGGGAAATGTAGTTAGGAAAATGTTCAAACAGCTGTCTTCACCTTAAATGTTAAATGCCACTCACCTTCAGTAACAAGTGATCTGACACCAACATTTAAATGTCACTCCTCTCTGACTTCACTCTGCCTCGTTGACTAGAGTCAAGCCGGTCACTTGAGCGAACAGCTCGACTTCTAAAAGAGCCGGCGCTTCTTGATGAGAATTAATTGCCTCTTGAAAATATTTCCCTCTGAAGAATAACTTAGAATAAAGAATCCAACCCACAAGCAATTTTTTCAAAACCATCTGTGATCTTGCAGCTCCAACACCGGATTAGAACATAATGTGAGAACTTCAAATGTGCCGGTCCTGCATATTTGTTTAGTAATAACAATATAATCAGAAATTGAATTAGTTTGCAAACTCTTCAGTTTGTTTTTCAAAGTGGAAACTGGATCAGGAGCATAAGCTTTAAATAAGAAGTGAATTTAGTCATCATAATGACATCCATTAGTTTGTGGACTAAAGTTTTGAAGCTTCAAGTTTGGCATTTTTGGCCGATCTAATCACGCACTTCTGTGCTGTGATTGGTGGATTATCTGGCGATAGCAATGTGGTTTCCTCCGCTGTGACAAGAGTGTGCGGATGAAGCATTAAGTTGTTTAATTTTACTCATTTAGAGGCTAGTTAGGCAGCTAGCTAGCTTGCTACTTCCACTTTCATGCTTCACTGGTTACAGAAATTGATCGCACATAGGAGAAGGTCTTTTCCTTTGTATGATTGGTTTGTTGACTGTGGTTTTGAAGCCTCACGGTCGTGTTTTTTGCAATCGCCATCTTGTTTTTTTGCAACTAGTGAACTTAAATGACGGAATATTTGACTCTAAATGGAGCATCATGTACTAAATGAACATCATGCTGTATTGAAGAAGACTTGAAACTAGAGATTGAGACCATAAACTCATGTTTACAATGTTTACTGAGGGAATAAATCAAGAGAGAAGTAGAGTCATTTTCTCATAGACTTCTATACAACCAGAGGAGTCGCCCCCTGGTGGACAGCAGAGAGAATGCAGCTTTAAGACACTTCTGCATTGACTTCACTTCTCAGAATCAGAGGTTGCCGCCTGTTTAGGAATAATCCACTCGACTACAACTTCTATGGAGAAATACTACTTTTAGTCATGGCTGATCCTGACTGAACACACACACACACACACACACACACACACACACACACACACACACACACACACACACACACACACACACACACACACACACACACACACACACACACACACATATGTCCTTGACAAACCATGTGTGACCACTTGATAGAATTTACAGAGCAATAAGAAGAGCTCTCTCAATTTAATTCGGCTTCCCATTTAAAAAAAAAAAAGAAATGTAATTGGGCCACAGAGAGTGAACCGGTGGGACGAAGATAGCCAATTAATCAGACGGATGGCTACACGTGTTCCCTCTCTGTGCTGCACAATAAGAGGGTCGCCGAGAGGAGGACATGCAATTACCACCTCCTCTATCTCTGGGCTCGGGCTTAACTTAAAGCTAACACACCAACACCACATTCGGTGCGAAGAGGGAGGACACAATGGGAGGAAGTGCTTTGCAGATGAGCGGTGGAGCCAAGCAATGCAACGTGGTCTGGTACAACGGTGTCTGCAGCCGAGAAGAGACAATGGAAGGGTGATGGCCTCTGCATCAATGCCCTCACAGACACATGAGTCATGCACATATGGACATACTATATGCACGCAGTCAATCACACATATAAACCAACAGATTTACTCTTCTATGTGTTTGTTTTTGAGATTGAGTACACGTACGAATGAATCTTTAACAATGAATCTTCAAGCTGAACTGAATGAAATGACGCGGTTCACAAAGTCATCTCTATTTTTCCACATTTAGCATCTGTTTCTCTGGTTGTCAGCCCACACATGCTAACAGTATCTGGGCATTTCACAGCACTGTATTGTGGTTTCCAGGCTCACCATATAATGTCAGAGCGAGGTTTTTTCACCATATGCTTCAACTAGAGGTGTCTTAAGATGTGCTCAACGTGTTCACAGAAGCTGCTTTGTAGCGACCCACTTATGTTGTATTCACACCTTTGAAAGTGGAAGGCTCAATATGTTCGCACTCCCACTCTGTGTGTCATTTTTGGGCGTGTCATGGACGTCTGTTTTTGCTGGTTAAATGCATTGTGTCTTTTCAAAATAAACTTCAGTGTCCACAGGAACCAGTTTCTGCTTGTATCAATCAAATAAACTTACAACACAGGTTTCCTTTGTTTTAGGTTTACTCATGTGACAAAAATACTTTGTTAGGGTTAGGACGTGGTTTGGGTTAAAAGAAGTACTCTTGTTTCATAAAATAAGTATGCAACGTGAGTTGAGTACGTAAGTTGCGTGACAAAAGTAAGGTAAAATAAGTCAACGTTGACTTTGTTTAACACGGGACATGAACAGCGGTCTCTTGGGTGAAAGTCTGTGTTTGTCTGACACATTTATTCTTTGCTCTCATCCACCTTACATGGACTTTGTAGTTATTTATATTACATCAGTCTCCTAGTGTCTAATAATGATGTGGATGGGTTCACATTGGAGTTGGTTGAAAGCTGTTGCGTCTAATACAGATGCTAAAAGGTGCGTCGGTACCGGACGCCAAGGGGTTTTTGTTGGGAGTTAGAACGAGTTGGATTTTTTAGTTTCTTTTCAATTTTAGATAACTAAGATTTGAGTTGTCTTCTATTTTCCATCCCTCAATGTGACACTGGAATAACAATATGATGAATATAAACGCCACCAAACTGCCCCTAAGGAGGAGAGGGAGGATAGTCGAGATGGAAGCTAAGCTAACCCAGCTAGGACTTAACGCTACTACACTACCCAGCATGCTCCTGGCTGTCTGATGTTGTCTGATGTTGTGCATCACTGTGATGCATAATGACAATAATCCTTTTTTGAACCTTGGACCTAATCAGCATTTGCTCCTTTTTAAAGATTTAACTCAGGCTCACTTTATCACCAAATGCGTCTCAATTCCTCTCAAGTGAATTTACATAATTTGCTGCACAAGTTTGCCGTCAAATGCTAATCATATGCATGTATTAAGTGGCATGGTATTAAGTCTGACTGTATGAAAGCCTGTAGGTGTTCAGCAGGCTGAAGGGGAGGAGAGGAAGATTGAGAATGAACCATGTTATTACTGCATTGACTTTGTATGCTGTCAAGTGGAATGACTAGAGGTGTGTGTGTGTGTGTGTGTGTGTGTGTGTGTGTGTGTGTGTGTGTGTGTGTGTGTGTGTGTGTGTGTGTGTGTGTGTGTGTGTGTGTGTGTGTGTGTGTGTTTGTGTATGCATGCACATGGAGGAGGCATTTTGACAAGCATTACAGTGCAATCATAGTTTTTTCTATGTCACATGCAGACCAAATCCCCCATCACTAAACACCCTCCCCCAGACAGTAATTGTCCAATCACAGCATAGTATCTCTAAATGGAGCATCATTTACTAAATGAACATCATGCTGTATTGAAGAAGACTTGAAACTAGAGATTGAGACCATAAACTCATGTTTACAATGTTTACTGAGGGAATAAATCAAGAGAGAAGTAGAGTCATTTTCTCATAGACTTCTATGGTCAAAGGTCACTGTGACCTAAAAAAAACCTGCCGGAACAGCACTAGCTCTATTCAATATTCTACAAGGACACTGTGATCTTTTTTCACTTATGTTTCTTTAATTGAAAACATCCCAATAAAAGACTTTATAACTGCATTAGAGAGCTTTGTGCAGGTTGAGATCACTCTTATCTTTCTTAAAAGGCAGTCATTTGGTTCTGTGCTAAACCAAAAAAGAACATCACTAGATGAACATGTTTTGATAATGATTATCGTGTATGGCAAAACCAAAAAAAAGCCCCTTGAGGAAATGAGCAAAAATCATACATTTCCCACTTATGTTGACTTTAACTGCCCCAAATTGTGTCCACTAATTAGACCAACATAACGTCTTTGCACTCTGAGTTTGTGATCTCTGTCATCCTCTGGAAGAAAAAGCCTTTAACTGTATCTACTCCACAGACCTCATAGATGCGATTAAAGATGGATCCTGGTTTCAGTTTCATCCTCCTGTTCCCTTCCCCTTTTATCTTATCTTCCTCTTTACAAGCTGCTCCATTTTCATGGGCTTGGTAGCATAATGATATAAACATGATAAAGCGATGGAAAGATGTATATACTGTAGCATAACTAAAGACAAATGAACTGTCAGTGTGTTTGTCTTGTATGGATGAGAAACAACTAGAAGACTGTTGCAATGACTAGAGCTGTTGGATCTTCAGTCACCGTGTTGAACTCATTTTATGTTATCACTGCAGTTTAGTCAAAGGTCACATATCGTGCTTATTTTCAGGTTCATACTTGTGTTAACATGCTTTAATTCATGTGGAAAAGTTTAATTTTTGTCCTGCTGTCTGCCTGAATATGCCTGTATTTGCTCTCTGTCTGAAACGCTCTGGTTCAGGGACCTGACTCTTTACCCTTCTCAATCATTCGTCTTGGTTTTCCTCAGGCTACATGCAAGAAAAGGATAAATCATATTTACAAAAGTTTTATCGGCTCTCATGAAAGCTTCTCTCTCACCACATACAGACCATTCATTAGCTGAACAGATCAGGGATCAGATAAAGGACGACTACAACAGGTCGGTGTTCCTTATGTCTGTTTGTATGTATCAAAATCTCTGGAGCAGCTTTTGATTAATGACGGCTGATTTCTCTCGTATTGGTATAACAGCAGCGTGATCTCACCGCTATGCGTCACATTACGCCAGAAGCCTCTGAGTCACTTTTGCGTGGTATTTCGACACTGAAGGTTTGCAGGTGGTCAACATAGAGAAACGATCACTTTAATAACAGAATGATTTTAATGTACTCTTAATTTGTTTGTTTTATTCTATTGTAAATACTACTGTAAATCTGTTTATTGCTATGCACCAATCACCAAGCCAGATTCCTTGCATGTAGTCAACAAAACCACTTAGTCGGGGTAGAAAAAACGTTATGGTTTGGCTTAAAACAAGTGCGCTTGTTACACTACGTAGGCTACAGACAGAAGATCATCCGTCTCCTCAGTAAAAGTCCTGTTTGTTTGACTCATACACTACCCTTCCCTCTCTATGCTTCGTCATTTTCTCTGAGCATCTAATTCTGATGTTGATGGGTTTCCATTGGAGATAGCTGAGAGCCTGGTGTGACTCATACAGGTGCTAAAGGGTGTTTTGCAGTCGGGCACTGACCATGCAACAGAATTTGACGCCTTGAGAGTGAGACCAGGCTGGTTCTACCCGTAATCCCCATCACAATCCTTCATGTTGCTTTGGTGCAGCTTGAGTGTATGTCACAAATTGAATTCAGAGAAGGGCAACGAATAGGTTCATCTCTAGTTGAGCTGCTAATTGGCCACAGTGCTTTGCTCCGACCTCTCCAGTACGGACGTAAGCCCAACAGCTGCATATTCCCAGCATGCACCATCCCCTCAGGACCGGCACACAGAGACCTCTCCCTTTTTTTTTTTTTTTTATAACCTGGCACCCAGTGAAGGGGGCAGATGTGAGCGGCATCAAGCTCTCGACCTCTGCATCTGCCGCATCAGCCTGTTAATTAACGGCAAACATCTGCTGGCCGCGGTGGAGAGCTGAGAAGAGGGTGAACGGGCAGAGAGAGAGAGAGAGAGAGAGAATTAATCCAGAGCTTTGGAGCCCTCCACAGACAGATGGATCCTTGACTAAAGCACTAATGAGTGGACGGACAGTAGAGATGTATAGATAATTACATTACATATGGATTTTTTGAGACTGGAGGAGATAAAGCTGTGTAACACTAATGTAATGTTTGTCCCCAAAGATAAGATGAGTATCCTCACATTCTGAAAATTGAAGTCAAAGCTTCATGTCCTAAAGCTGCATTCTCTCTGCTGTCCACCAGGGGGCGACTCCTCTGGTTGTATAGAAGTCTATGAGAAAATGACTCTACTTCTCTCTTGATTTATTCCCTCAGTAAACATTGTAAACATGAGTTTATGGTCTCAATCTCTAGTTTCAAGTCTTCTTCAATACAGCATGATGTTCATTTAGTAAATGATGCTCCATTTAGAGTCAAACAGACCATAAAGCAGGGGATGCTTTAGGGCGGGGCTACTAAGATTGACAGGTCTCTATACAACGTCCCTACGTCACTCCTCTGTAGTCCAAATATGGTCATTTTCATTCACTGGTTGCAAAAAACAAGATGGCGAAGGCCAAAACACCAAATGGGAGGCTTCAAAACCTCAATCAACAAACCAATGGGGGACGTGACGACGACTACGTCCACTTCTTTCAAACAGCCTTTGATCCTGACTATGACATATTAAAGCTGCATTAGATGCCAGTTTAAAAGGCAACAATCATTTCATTTCCTCCTGCTCCTTTTCCTGTTTCACTGTGTAAAGTCGAGCCACAATTTGAATAAATCAACCTAAATATGATCAAACAGATTCAGTACACGGCCACGCTGACTGAGCGCTGATTTTTTACTGAATACAGAGGAGGGCTTTAACACGGAGGAAGCATGAAAGTAGAGGAGAGGTCGGGGCTCAATCAGCTGCAGTCTTTGCTCAGACCAGTGCACATGGTGTTGTTGGATGAGAGTGGACGGCCTCCGTCTCTGAACCAATCAGATCAGTGAACCGTGATTTCACTGCCCCCCCCACACCACCTACTTCTATGAGGTATCAGCTCATTGACTCACAGACAACAGCTCACTTCGGTCCAGTATATGTTATTGTCAGATGTCCATTGTTTGATAAAGAAATGACATTTTGTTCTGATGATTGTGAGACCTGTCGGAGTAAAGGCACATTTTCTCATTACTTGTTTGTGAGTTTGCTTGTAGTTGTGGGTTTTTATGTAATATACAGCTTAATATTTTCAATACTTTTTATTAAATGTCATCCCCTGAACCTTTTCAGGGGATGAAAAGGTTCATAGACAGCAGCATCTCTTTCTTTCACAGCGTCAGATTGTCCTCGTGGGTTTGACAGCTGCAGAAATTCAGATGATGTTCAGACAGAGGAATATGATAGTCAACCTGATCAAACTGTTACTGACAGCAGCCAATCAGATTGTGTCTGTTTCTCGCCTGCACGACCTTTAACGTTTCATAATGCTGCTTGGCGAGTAAAAATGGCTGAAATGAATCGGTGCATTACAGCCCTTCAAATCTTCCTAGCTCTGTTCTAGTGTTGCCAGTTGAAAGACGGCAATAATGTGACCAGCAAGGTAGCAACATTAGTAGCAAGAGAATGTATTCATTTCTTTCTTGTCGTTGATTTGGCTTTTACCATCTATTTCTAAAAATCATGTGACAATGTGAAGAGCAATATCAGACCTTTAACCTCACACTGACAACCAGCAGAAGGGCCAATTCACAAAGAATCGATTTAGGACGCAGATAGATACATGACTTGCAACTGCCATTTCTCTGAAGTGAAATAATTCATCAATAATGAGGTAATATTGATAGCCTTCTTATTTTAATTGTTTTTTTTTACATTTGAGACTTCAATTTACACCAACTCTCTTAAGATGCTAATCATTTTACTGTAAATTCTTGTGGCTATTTGCGCTGATCTTTGTGAACTGGACTGTTTTTTGCAGAAAGATTAGTTTGCATTGAAAGAGGCAAATCAAGCGTATAACCTTATATATATGTTAAAATAGCACAGGAGCACAGAGAAGATATTTGCTTGGCACCGCAGAGAATAAAACCGTTTATTTTTTTTCTTATTTCTGCAGGTTTACCAGCTGCAAAATCTGCACAATCCTTTTGTAAATTCTCCCCAGAGAGCATGAACAGTTCGAAGAGGGAATGCAGACGTAACCACGATCTTTCAACATGGTGTTCTCCACTCAATTCTAGTTGTCAAGGTCCAACAAGAATGTGAGCTTCTTTATGACATTTCAGACTTTTCTATTTTGTGAGTAGAGTGATGACTTACTTTAAGAGCATATATGTATACAGAGGGATGTAGCTGTTGAATTGAAACAAAATACTTTTGACTGTCAACAATCTAATACTGTTGCAGTTATCTTTTTCTGCACAGTTGGCTCACTCGTGGCCTTGAATGAACTCAAAAACCTGAACAAACAGGACAAATCTACAGATGAAGATGTTTTCATGTTCATATAGTATCTACAATCAAAAACCTGTAGGCTTTTAGTTTGATCACAAAAAAATGTGGTACAGACAATATAATATTTATTAAAACGTCCAATGAAAATGCTAAAAAGAGCTTAATTTAGACCTAAAGAAAATCTAACCAAAATGATTTAACTTATTTAAACATACATGTAGAAATAGTCATTAGACATCCCAACAAATACAATTAAAACATCCACATTTTGTGTGAAATGAAATCCATACCCCTCCCACAGCTGTATGCAGAGTCCATGACATCACCTTAGTCCTGAAGCCTGAGCTGATAAACACTTTGAGAGCACCATGCAGCATTTACACCACAAACATCAACATTCATTTCACACATGAGCATGATTTAAGTGAGAAATCCCAGGAAACTCCATGATCTCCCTTTCCAGGCTTCAACCTGATGTGTCACATGACCTACATTCTTAGAGGAGGCTTTCGAGGCTGATGTTTGGGTTCAACCACAGAAATATGAAAAGGAGTAGAATAGATTTTTAACTGTTTTCAGTGGTCATTTGATGTGTAAGAGATGATGTTCTTTGGCCACCAGCACGCTGTTTGACTTCTTTTCTGAATATTTCTACTTTGTATAGAAGTTTATGAGAAAATGACTCTACTTCTCTCGATTTATTCCCTCAGTAAACATTGTAAACATGAGTTTATGGTCTCATTAAGTTGTTAATTTTATTTAATTAATAATTATAACTATTTATTTATTTTATTTTATTTATTGTAACCATTATTTTATTTACTGTAACCATTATTTTGTTCATTTATTTATTTTTATTTCTTGGTTTGATTTTTTCGTATACATTGGTTTCATTTTTTATTTTATTTATTTTATTTATTGTAACCATTATTTTTCTTTTTTTCTATTTTCTATTTTTGTATTTTTTATATTTATTATAACTATTATTGTATTTATAAATTTTTTTTTTTTTATAAATTTTACTTATTTTTTTTATGTTCTTCTTATCGTATCCATTGGTTCATTTTTGTATTTTTTTTTTTATTTCATTTTCTTTTTTTTTTTTTATCAATTTATTACATTTATAATTATAACTATTATATTAGTTCATGGAATCTATTTTTTTTTTTTTTTCTTTTTTATTTTTCTTTTTTTTTTTTATATTTTAATTTTTTATATTTTCTTTTTTACATGGAATTATTTTTTATATTTTTTTTTTTTTTTTTTTCTTTTTTATATTTTCATTTTTATATTTTTTTCATATTATATTTTCAATTTTATATATTTTTTTAATATTTTCTTTTTTATATTCATATTTATTATAACCATTATTGTATTCATAAATGTTTCTTTTTTTATAAATTTTACTGTTCTTATTATCAATTGGTTCATTTTTTTTTTTTTTTATTTAAATTTATTAATTTATAACTATTAATATTAGTTTATGGAATCTATTTCTTTTAATAATCCATTCTTTTTTTTTTTTTGTTTTTCTATTTTTATTTTTATATTTTTTTTTTTATATTTTTTTTTATATTTATAATTATAACTTTATTTATTTTGGAATTTTCTTTTTTTTTTTTTATTTTATTTTCTTTTTTCTTTTTTTATTTTTTATATTTTTTTTAACCATTATTTTTTTTATAAATTTAACTTATTTTTTCATTATGTTCTTATCGTATCCATTGGTTAATTTTTATATTTTAATTTTAAATTTTAAACTATTTTTTTTTTTTTATCAATTTATAATTATAACTATTATATTAGTTTATGGAATCTATTCTTTTTTCTTTTATTTATTTTCTTTTTTCTATTTAGTAAATGATGCTCCATTTCGAGTCAAACAGACCATAAAGCAGGGGATGCTTTATCTTTATGTCTTTCAGACAGCTGTGTTTCATCCATCAGTTTGTCAGGCAGGATGCAGGACTGATTTGTATCCTATACAGAGACTCATCAAGTCTCTATATGGCTCCGCTGGCCTCTGTATACAGTGAAGTACATGCTGTAGGTGCTGTGGCTGATTGCTGATGAGGCAGCTGGGTGAGCAGGTGATTGGACCAGATGTTCTCCCAAATAAGGTAAACTCAGAGGACAATTCCAGAGGACACATTAAAACAGTTTTGATCTCGTTCGTCTCACAGTCATATAAAATCCAGGGTACCATTTAATATACAAATAACTAACTGACTTTGAAATATAGGAAATTTCCACTGGCACAACCATATATTAACAAAATAGACCCAATGAAACCTGTTGACACTGTTTCCTTTTCTTTCTTTTTTTTCTTAATGCTTTGAGCACCACGAATTAAAGTCCATTCACTTCCACTATATTTGAGTGAAGGCAGAAAATCTCAGAGAGATATTTCAAAACAAAAACTATCCACATGGCTGAATGCAAGCATATTGAGAAAATAGTAGTTTGTAATTCGTGTCAGCAAACCCTTTTTAAATGTAAAAAATCTCTTAAAATCAATTTCTTTAAAAAAACAAACAAATCAGATCATATTATTGTGGAGACGATGTGTAATGACCAGCAAAGCGGTGGTCACACTTCTTCTTATTTAAAGAAGTGATGGTGGCAAATTGTCCTCTTAGGATTTTCCCATCACCTGTATTTATACAATAAAACACTCCCTCATGGAAATAGAAATGAAAAAAAACACACCAACACACCCACACATGTGTAGTATATCACACTCGTGCACCAGTCTTCTTTCCATCCCCCCCCCTCTATATTGCCATATCCAATTTGCAACATATCATGTGGGGTTAAGCCTTTAGCCCACACTTCACATTCTGCTCCGCTCTCATTTCCAGTAACGCATAGATTGCTGCAGACCAAAGCCTCTCAGGGTAAAAACATGCAGAGGCTCCTCACTATCTCCTCCTGTCACATTCACGGGCAATCATTTTTTCCATCCACATTACATAACTCGGATAAACCTCTTAAAATATTGCTACGCCTCTCAGTGTGAAAATTGCTATTCCCGGAGGATGCCTCGACAGCAGGCATTAGCCAGTTTAATTTCCAATAATGGTTAATATTTCAACATTTAACCGGTGGTGGGACGCTTTCACCCAGGGGGCTGCGTCTTAACACCGATCATCTGCTGCCCTCGGCCTTCAAAGTTTGACGCCAAACACAGCGGTAACTGTCATCTTAACTCACTTCAAAGGGTTCGCTCTGTGTTTCGTTGTGTGTAGGTGACAGTTTATGTCGACAGAAAGAGAAGGTTGTCTTGGATAACAGAAGTCAAACCTAATTATGGTTAAATTGAGTCTTTTGTTTCCCTTTTCTGTTTTCTGCCTTCCTTTTATAATGAACTCCAGACACAATCTCAGCTTTCCTTTTTTGATATGACTGATGACTGAAGACATCCGTGGACGACGGCATCGTGTTTTCGTGTTGTCCGTCTGTCCGTCCGGTCCATTCCCAGTGTCATCTCAGGGACACCTCTAGGATATTTTATCAAATTTGGAACGAACTTCCACTCGGACTAAAAGATGAACTTTATAGATTTTGGTGGTCAAGGGCATAGACTGTATATAAGAAGAAACCCGTTGGTTTGTGGACTGATGTTTTGAAGCATCAAGTTCAGCAATTTTGGCCGTCGCCATCTTGGCTTTTTGCAACCAGTGAACAGGAAGTGACCATATTTGGACTGAGGGGGAGTGACATAGAAACGCTGTATACGTCTAGTGTCGACCTGTCACTCAAAAGGTAGCCCCGCCCTAAAGCATCCCCTGCTTTATGGTCTGTTTGACTCTAAATGGAGCATCATTTACTAAATGAACATCATGCTGTATTGAAGAAGACTTGAAACTAGAGATTGAGACCATAAACTCATGTTTACAATGTTTACTGAGGGAATAAATCAAGAGAGAAGTAGAGTCATTTTCTCATAGACTTCTATACAACCAGAGGAGTCGCCCCCTGGTGGACAGCAGAGAGAATGCAGCTTTAAGACACTTCTGCATCAGCTTCACTTTTCAGATACGGGGGTGCCGTCTGGTCAAAGGTCACTGTGACCCAATAAAAACATTTTTTTTGGCCATAACTCAAAAATGTTTTGTTTGTTATGACAAATTCACAATAATGTCTAACAGGATGAGGTGCAGACATTTTGGACAGACAGCTGTAAACTGCAACATGTTGGCGGAGGCGTACAACCACGAGGCAGTAACTCTAGTTTTCTTTATTTCTCTCTTTATCCTACAGATTCGATCTGGTTGTCTCTCGCCATTAACATCACATTAAAACAATGTTGCACAAATGTATAGAGGAGTGGAATTACACAAAAAGCACGAACACGCTCCAGCTCGACGCCCACACACAGCCATGAATGCACAAAAGAGAAGAAATTTGATAAATTAGATAAAGAAAGATTGTTCTTTCCCTCACTTTCTTAACACACACACACACACACATTGATCCCAGTACAGTTAAAAAAAACTTAATTCATTCTGTTCTATAAAAGGAAGCATGATAACGTTGGCTGTCTGTCTCTGCCTGTCTCACTCACACATGCATGCTCCGGTAAAAATAGACCCGAAGCCTGATGAATGTGCTCGCTGTAGTGGTGAATGCTCTCCATCATCAGTAGTGAAAAGCTCCTGTCGCTGCAATGAAAGGCCTGTCGGTGGCGGCGTGGGGGGGTCTCGGCGATGATAAACGTACCTGGCAGGGGCAAAGCAATTATTTAGCTGATGTAAAGCAGCGCCGGCCACAGCGTCATTGTAATCTTGTTATCTACATAATGAGGAAGAAAGAGGGGGAGAGGTGAGAAGATGAAGGGAAGGAGGAGAATTGAGTGTTACAATCATCTTTGTTCACTCCGTCTTCAGTCTGATTAGAGAGACTTTTCCAATTACCCAATTAAATACGGTGTTTTCTGTAAACACAACAGAAATGTATGCACTCCAAAAGCTGAAAAGAGAGATAATGAACGTTGTTGCCCCAGCTGTATTTCTTTGTGCGTTACATAAATAATGTTTGTGGAGGAGAGGGAGGGCTCTCTTTTATTTGTGGAAGATCTGAGTGTTATCTGACAGGTGTCGGCTCAAAGCGCGGCCTGGTTGACCTCGCGGTGACGTGGTCACTGTACAGATCGACCTTTTTTTACAGCAGACATTTTGACTTGTCATAGAAGAAAAAGAGCACCGGTGACACTGGCAACACTAACGATGGCTCAATTCCTTAAAGTCTCAGAGAACCAGCATGTGCAATAGAGAACTACAGGGATGACATGTTTTTTTAGTCCAGCAGGAAGTTAGCATCACTGGTTCCCTCAACAAAATGCTAATGGGATTAATTTGATTATTACAGAAAATAATCTCTGTGGCAAACAAAAGTTTATGACGCTCACATATTTTGTTGTTCACAAATGAGCACAACTTTTATGATGTTTGAAGTGTAAAGTACGTTAGGCTATAAAACAACTACACCACGGTCACATGACTTCACGTCTACAACACTAAGCTAAAGGAGGACTAGTGTTCTGGTGAGGACGTTTAGCTGTCAAATTTAGACAATTTTCTAGGACACGTAAAAGCTTCTTAATTGACCAGGTCATGGAAGAGATTGCAAGGTTTAATACACTTCTACGTCAGCTTTACTCGCTAGAACCGGAGGTTGTCGCCTGGTTTGAATGGTAGATCTTTCCCAATTTGTGATGTCACATAATGATGTCAGTAAGAATCACAAATGCATGTCTCCTGAGTGAAACTCCAGTCCCTGCCGCCTTCAGAGGACTTTCTCGCAAGTTATCATTTGTCTGCTGCTCTGAGCGTCAGATGGGTTTACATTGTAGTTATTTGAAAGCCTGGTGCTTCTCATACAGGCAATACAATGTCAGTATTTGATGCCGACCTACTGGATGTGTCAAAGACAAACCTAAGAGAAAAAGCAGGATTACTTTCATGAAGGGCTTCAAAAAATAAACTGCCAAGAGCTGCATTCATATTCACTCTTTCTCTCTTGTCCTCACAGGTGTGAAGTGTTGGAGGCATTGACTCTTAACTTCTATGTATCCAGAGAGAGGGAATTGTCTGGTGTCAGTGCATCTTGAGGAATGATTGGCTGAGAAGAGAACAGGTCAGATTACTGACCTTGATAAATCTCTTTGGTGCCAGTATTTCGCCTTTTTTGTCCCCTCTGAATCCAACATTGAATCTGATTATTGAATCCTTTGAAATCCCTCATGGTGTCTCTTATTTTACTGCCTACACTCTTCCTCCCACAGGGCTCCTGTTACATGAATACAAACATGTAATACTGTAGTGGTATCCATAAATCAGACCAGAGGTTTACTACCTGCAAAGGGGGCGTAGTAGAGTTGAAAATAAACTGATTGAGGTGAAAGGCAGAGGTGAGACGCTGGTGCTGTTAAAACTGGAAGGTAGTTTGTAGTTTGGTCGCTGATTCGGCTTTTTACTGGAGCAGCTGTGACAAAATGCTCATGGAGGCAATTATGGCACTTTAAAAGCCTTCACCACATTTACATAATAAAATCACACCGCACATCTGAGTCATTTCAAATCTGAACACACAGACACACACTTTCAGAATTGTTATCGAGGATATTGTTAATACTGAGGTCCATTGAGAATAAACGTCCATAAATCTGTTTAAAAATCATAAAGACACTTAAAACTGCCTTAGAAAAGAAAGTTTTAAAGTGTTGTCTGCCACCGTCATTGCTTTAAATGGCATTATGCACCATGGAAATAGAAAGTCTGACAGCTATAGCAACAGTTATCTGGGGGCCGGAGTGAACAGACAGGACTGCATAGGTTCTGACTAATGTCAGTGAAATGAGAGAGACAGTGTTTTCTTATTTCTTTTTCTGAAGGTTTCAAGGATCATTTATCATCATTTTGCAACACAGGGATGCAAAATGAAATGCAGTTGTAGCCCATCTGTAAAATAACAAACAAAACAAAGTAGAGCATTTTTTTGAATTTGCATCATAAGGAATGTAAACAGCAGCAACAAAAACAATTCTCTGGTCAGATAACAGGGCCGACATCTTCACATTAAAAATGAAACATGATTAAAAAGCACCAGAGTCCTGCTCTCTGTCCTGCTGTCCGTCCATCAAGAGCAGCTTGATCCTGGATGAACGATGGATCCAGGTCTCTGTGAAGATGTGGACTCAACAGTCACAGACATCAGACAGCCAGGAGCATGCTGGGTAGTGGAGTAGCCTCAGGTCCTAGCTGGGTTAGCTTAGCTTCCATTTGGGCTCACCTCCCTCTCATTACATTACATTACATTACATTACATTACAGTCATTTAGCAGACGCTTTTATCCAAAGCGACTTACAGGAAGTGTATTCAACATAGGTATTCAAGAGAACTACTAGTCACCAGAAGTCATAAGTGCATCTCCTTTCTTAAACAAGCATCTAAAAGCATAAACCAGAGCAAAAGTATAGTGCAGAGGCAAATTACTACGAAAACAATAATTGCAACAGACTAATACGAATACAATAAGTGCTACAAACTACTACGAATAGGATAAGTGCAGTAAAAGAATACGAATTCAATAAGTGCAGCGAACTGAGGGCAGTTTGGTGGCGTTTGGTCCGGCAGGTCTGGCTGGTTGGTCGGCCGTGGGCGGTGTCCGCTGCACTTTATCCAATCCCAACGCTTCCTTTTCAGATGCTGATGAATGTATTCTGAATATGAGCGTGGATTGTTTGTCTGTTTCTATGTTTTAGCGCTGGGATCAGCTCCACATCTCCCCTCCCTGACCCTGTGAAGGATAAACGTTAACAGATAATGGATGGATGCTGTAAACAGATGAGCAATCGATAACCTGTAGATGAAGATTTTTTTCCCCGTTACTCGCACACGGACAATGAACACACACACACACACACACACACACACACACACACACACACACACACACACACACACACACACACACACACACACACACACACACACACACACGGAGGGTGAAGGAAGCAGATGCTACACAAACAGAGCACAGTTTCATCTTCCTCTCCCACGCCCGAATGTAGCAAAGTGCATTGAGATTGAACCGATAAAAGATTTATCACTCATCCTATATAACCGCCAACTACTCAGCCTTCTATATATTGTGCAAAAGCAAACACATACACAGCTGGTGAGTGTGTGCGTGGTGAGACACGCTGTTGTCTTCATAATATAAGTGCAGAAAAATGCGTAGGCTGCAGAAACACATGCTCTGTTTTTGTACTTGCATAATTGTCCTACACTTGTGAGGACTCTCTTGATGATGCATTTCCTAGACCCTGACCCTGACCATCACAAATAAACCCGAAAAGCCAACCCTGAAACCAATACCTAAGTCTCTAACAACAACATGACTCTACAAGGTTTAAGATTGGTCCTTAAAAAATAGAAAAGTAAGAATGCACAAACAAACTTTAGAGCTGCTTTTAATTAACAGCCAGTAAATGTTTTCTGTATGCAGTGTGATGATGGCAGGGCAGCAAAAGGAAAAAACGGCATAAAGGGATTGAAAAAAGCAATAATAGCCAAATGAGAAGCAGTGGAGCAGAGAAGGAAACTGTTAGGAGAAGGACAATGGTATAGATAATTAGGACTTTAGAGGATCATCTCTCAGACGCAGTAGGAAGGCCTGTTAGGAAACACCTTCTTATGCATGGAAGTATTTAGTTTCGCACTTCTAGACCGTGACGACGGGGTACCTGATGCTGAATTAGAAGCTTTTATGTTGGCTGGGATGGATAAATTACCTGCATTTGTTCACTGTGAGGCGTGAAACACAACACAATGATTAAAAACACAAAGTAGTCACTGTATGACAAATTGGAAAATATCCAACTTTACAAGATAAAGAAAATGGTAAAGTCAAGGCGTGTTGTGTTAAAATCTGGGATGTGGTTCAAAAGATAATTCCTAGATAACAAGAGGATTTACTAAAACTGTAAAATGATGAAATAATAATAATAATATAATAATAATAAATGATGAATCATAATTATAATTCTACTATAATAACTGTTATTATAAGTAGTCTTATTATATGAATCATTTATGTCATATACATTGAATGTGTTGTATCTCTGTTATGCTGCTCATTCTGTACACATGACATCTATTGCATTCTGTCCATCCTGGAGAAGGATCCCTCCTCTGTCGTTCTCCCAGAGGTTTCTTCCTTTTTTCTCCCTGTTAAAGTTTTTTTAGGGGAGTTTACTTAACGTTTTACATTATTTCCATACTAGGGACATAAATATGTTTTTTTTAAATTTATTGTGTTTTGTGAGTTGCCCAACTTTATGGATGTGCATTAGTAATGTTTTTTTCCTTTTTTGTTTTTGTTCCAGTTGTTCCAAACTCGACCATTGCAATGACAATAGCAACACCGACAGCTACCGGGGAAAACAAAAGCGCTCCTCTTCCTGTTTTGGTTGCGCAATGTTTGAGGCACTTCCTTATTATTTTGGGGTCATAAATCCTCTTACTTTAGGGGTGTCCCATACTAAGAATTTACATTGTCCAATCTCGTTGTTCAAGAGCTATTGTTGACTGATCTTCAAATTATGCTTTTTTTTTTTTTTTTTTTGCTTTGCTGTAAATGCAAACCCAATATTTCCCATAGCTGCTTCTTCCATGAAATAAGGAATGACAAAACACAGATGGCTTTAATTATGAAGCAGCCAAAGGAAATGCAAATAATTTTTTTTCAAAATTCACTCTAATTTTTTCCGTTTCACTTCCATCCTCTCTTGGCAGAGCACATTTTTGAACTTCACATTGTAATTACAGGACGAGCTCATGGCCTCGCGACTCCTGCCATCTCCCCGGACACGTCTGCCCTCCGAGGTGCTGACACGAGACAGAGCCCTCACACCGGCGTGGAGCTGACACTGACATATGGTCGCCCTGTGAGGAGAAAAGAGAGTCTCTGCTGCCGGTGGATCAGACATCAGTCCTTTACTTCCTACAACTTCATCTGTCCAGCCTTGACCTTGACTTTTACGTGCACTGCAGGGGGCCTCTAGCATTCACCCATAGACTTAATATAAGAAGTGGAAGTAGTCATCACGACGTCACCCATTGGTTTGTGGACTGCCGTTATGAAGCCTCGAGTTAGGCGATTTCACCGTCTCCATTTTTGGATTACGGCCTTAGCCATCTTTGCATTTTTGCATCCAATTAACAGAAGTGACCATATTTGAAATGCGGAGGACTGATTTATAGAAGTTGTATACGTCTCTGGTGTTGACCTGTCAATCCAAAGTAGCCCCGCCCTAAAGCATCCCCTGCTTTATGGTCTGTTTGACTCTAAATGGAGCATCATTTACTAAATGAACATCATGCTGTATTGAAGAAGACTTGAAACTAGAGATTGAGACCATAAACTCATGTTTACAATGTTTACTGAGGGAATAAATCAAGAGAGAAGTAGAGTCATTTTCTCATAGACTTCTATACAACCAGAGGAGTCGCCCCCTGGTGGTCAGTAGAGATAATGCAGCTTTAAGACACTTCAGCTTCACTTGGCAGAACCAGAGGTTGCCGCCTCATGCACCATGTCATTTATTTAGTTCATTAATCATTTCTATGTGATAAACAACATCAGAATATTCCTAAGAAACTCATCTGGCCTTGAAACCTCTGCTGGTTAAATAGTCCTTCCGTGATCTATCTCCACCTTCCCGGTCACCTTGCAGGTGCACAACTATGTTTGCGAACGCCTCCGTAAACAGAAGCCATGAATTATTTCAACCAGAAACACGGCTTAAGCATGTAATCCGTGTGTCCTACCCTTCTGCATGCACTCCATCAACATGAAATGATCAATGATAGGAGAATGGGGGATGGTGTTTGCTAAAGAGGAAAACATGTAAACAAGAGGAGGGAATACACAAAGCAGGAAGAGATTAATAATGTCCTGGTGTCCCACAAAGGAAGTTCTTATCTGACTTTGCTGTTGCAGAGGAGAGGAATGTGGATGGGTGCATAGGCTGCTGAACTCACTGGCATTGATCAAGTGAAGGATGAAGAGTTTGGGATTGTTGTATCTTTGTATTCTCCATCTGAATTCCATCTCTCAGAACATACAGAGCAATATGCGCCCTTACATTCATGTTAACATAGTGACATCATTTTCTTGTTTTAGTCAAGAAAAATAAGATATAGCACAACATACATACACAGATGGACACATGTTCTTTTGCCCTTACTATGCTTGTAAGTTCACAGTTACTTTCTGCACACAAGATTGGGTGATGCCTTTATTTGCGTTGTGAGCATAGACTGGATATAAAAGTAGACGTAGTCATAGTGATGTCACCTTGGTTTGTGGACTGATGTTTTGAAGCCTCGGGTTTGGTGATTTGGCCATCGCCATCTTGGATTACAGTCATCAGCATGGCTTTTTTTTGCAGCCAATGAACAAAAGTGACCATATTTGGACTGAGGAGGAGTGACGTAGAGACGCCGTATACGTCACTGGTGTCGACCTGTCAATCAGTGTGTAGCCCCGCCCTAAAGCATCCCCTGCTTTATGGTCTGTTTGACTCTAAATGGAGCATCATTTACTAAATGAACATCATGCTGTATTGAAGAAGACTTGAAACTAGAGATTGAGACCATAAACTCATGTTTACAATGTTTACTGAGGGAATAAATCAAGAGAGAAGTAGAGTCATTTTCTCATAGACTTCTATACAACCAGAGGAGTCGCCCCCTGGTGGACAGGAGAGAGAATGCATGTGTTAAGACACTTTTGCGTCCACTTCACTGCCTGGTTTTTTTCTCATTAAAAAAAACATCCAAAAAATATATATTGTAGTACAAAATTATGTAAATGCCTTAAGCTCCCCATAGGTAGTACAACATGGTAATTTGTTGGTTCCACAACATAACAGTTATCCCAACAGTGAACATACATTAGCTCAGGAAAGTTAGTATAGCGGCTAGCTTGGTTAGCAGAAAGCTGCAAAATAAGCTCAAAGCAAAACATTGAGCTCTGTACAGCTCAGAGCTTCAAATATGTTCAGTAAAAAAAAAATGGTGCAGAATGCAGAATGTTTACGTTTGTCTTCATCAGTGGCAAAGTTTCTCCTGAAAACAAGATGAACAAAGTATGAGGGCAACACAATCAAGTCTTGTTGTCTCGCTCGTTTGTCGTGTCTAATTCTCTTCCTGTCTAACTTCGGGCGATGCGTTTAATGTGAGAGCATGAGAGCTGCTCAGATAAGAAGACAGGCGAGTCGTTCTCTGCTTTCTCCTCCCCTCAAACTCATATCACTGTTCAATCACACACGAACACAACCTGAATCAATCCCTCTCTGTGAGTCGTGTTGCGGCATTGTGCACCGCAGGGTGAGGTGAAGGGGAGAGGGGATGTATGACAGCGACCTCCACCATGCTTCTACGCCTCATTCATCGCTCCGACGCCTGAACGAGGTTTCATCCCCCTCAGTGCTTGACCCGGAGCTCACTGCAACATTAACTCCATATAATATGAGGCAGGCCGGAGTTTAAACTTGAAACTAGAGATTGAGACCATAAAATCATGTTTACAATGTTTACTGAGGGAATAAATCAAGAGAGAAGTAGAGTCATTTTCTCATAGACTTCTATACAACCAGAGGAGCCGCCCCCTGGTGGACAGGAGAGAGAATGCACGTTTTAAGACACTTCTGCATCGGCTTCACTCGGCAGAAGCAAAAGTTGCCGCCTGCTTCTTACCTGTTTTAATGATGTGAGGTGGTTGCAGTTCCTGTTTATGGATTCGTCCAACTGTGTAGAAAACTGTCTAAAAATGGGGAAATAACTGCTTCATTACCTCCACATTTTCCTCACCCACTGGTCCGCTCCAGTAGAAAGCAAGGTCTAGATGCTTGTCTAGAAAAAGAAAGGCAGTATTTGAGGGAGATTCTGGACTTTCGGATGCAAACTGAGGTCAGAAAGCAAGTCTAGTAAAGTCTGGAAACTCCTTGAAACGCACCCTTTTAAAGATTTCTATGCTTGCTCTTTGGGTTCAAAAAGTTGTGTGTCACTTCTCCACTCTTGGATAAAGATATTACACAACAGCATGTGAATAAATCCACCAGCTGAACTGCAGTGACTCATTGTGAATAGAGGGAATCTACTGCATCTCAATTAGAGAAAATGATGATCCTTTCTTCTCTGTTCCAGCCCCAATTTGTGACTTAGTCTGCTAATACGGGTGCGTTGTTTTCTTAAGTATGAAGTGCAGATTTAAACGGAGGCAGGGAGGCTAAAGGCTCACAAGTCGTCCCGCAGACGAGGAGGAGACGGAGGCCCCTGGAGGAGGCAGAGCTGGGAGTTAATGATCTTTCTGTATGCAAAGGCCACGGTTCAAAAGGCAGCGGGAAGATAGGAAGTGGCAAAACCCCATTAACTCCATGACAGAGTCTGCCACGAGTAATACGCTGCCTTCCGCTTTCTTTCTCTGCTCTCTCTGAGCTTCTCTTGTCTCCCTCTTTCCTATTGTCTCTCTCTCTTCTCTCTGGTCCTCTTTTTCTGTCTGTCACTGTCTTTTACTCAAGGTGTTTTTCAATGTCTCTCTTTTTTCTCACCCTGGATCTCATCCTTTCTTATGCCATCTTTCATTTACTTCTCAGTCTGTCTACCTAAACTTTGCTTCTCTCCAGCAGTGTCTCCTTTTTGTCTTTTCTTTCTCCTTTTTTTGTGTCTGTCAATCTACTGTAACCTTAACCAAATTAAGGTTATAGTCCAGTTATTGCATTAACACGGTTCACAGTGATCTCAATTTTTCTAGAAAACCAAATTACATGATTTGCTTGATAATTGACCATTAGCCCCCCAATAGCTGGCTTCTCATTTTCTAACCATGAGCTTACACCAACTGATTTCTGGTGGAAGCTCATGTGAGTTGGTTAAGGGCTCATTCTGTATGAAAAGCCTGATAAAAAGTCTTTAATATGCCCATGATGTCTACATTACGTTACTTTGTTGCGTTACTTTGTTGCGTTACTTTGTTGCCTTACTTTGTCGCGTTACTTTGTTGCGTTACTTTGTTGCGTTACTTTGTTGCGTTACTTTGTCGCGTTACTTTGTTGCGTTACTTTGTCGCGTTACTTTGTTGCGTTACTTTGTTGCGTTACTTTGTTGCGTTACCAGCAGGGTATGCTTTACTGCCACAACATTCTCAAAATGGTTTGGAATGGTAACTGTAGAGCCCCGCTTGATGTCAGAACTAAGTCTTCAAACATTTATCACTCAGTTTGAAAAAGGATTGATTTAACCTAATGTATGGCGATATATCACAGGATAGACTGAGAGTCCAGACTGAAAGGCAGGGCCACAGGCAGGCCACGATATGTCAGAAGCACCCAGAGAGACGCATACTAATGGCCCGGACTTGATGCCATTTAGTCCCTGTCGGACCCGCCGAGCTTCAAAATGCCACCAACTGCGTGCATATAAATCATCACAGAGACAGAGGCACTGTGCAGTTTTTTTTAGCTCCAAGTTGTTGCCACAAATAAAGTGGAAAATACAGCTATACTGTGCGGTCCAAAAACAATGTTTGTGATGTGACTGTGCAAAAGAGTGTGATTTTGTTGCTTCTGGCTTCATTGAAGTAAATAAATCAGTGAAAGAAGGATGAGAGAAATCCAGGAGTTTCTTGTGTCCTGTTCTCATTTATATCTGTACAAAATCCCTTGACCGATGTCATTTAGCAACACATCCAGACTTGAGTTAAAGGGATGTTGTGCTCTGAATCACACAAACACACTCAGACTTGAACCCCGATCAATTAGGTGTGACCGACCCACTGCTTCCACAGTTGTTAGTATCCGAGAGAGAGGAGGATTTCGGGACCAGGGCTGGGAGAGTGTTGACAAATGAGCTCGGTAACGGGGCATTAGCCTTTCTGCTGTCACGGGGGAGTCCGGCACTGCAATAAGACATCCAATCCCCAGTTTGCTCGCAGACTGTCAAATCAGCCTGATGGTCATCTGTCTCACTTACATGATCAAACTGGGGTGGTGAATGTTCACTGTTAAAGCAGGAAGGAAGTTACTTTAAAATGTTTTTGGTGTATTTTATTACAGATTCTTATTTCCTTTTTAAAATGTGAAGACTGCTGAGCTGCAGATTGATAGCAGTGACGTGAGGCCTGTGAATCTTTATGGTGCTTTATGGTACGGATCCATTTAGACTACAAAGCGCTGACAGACACACCTGTACCACACAGGAACTACACAGTCACAACAGGTAGAAAGGTGGTGAACTGTTGCCACCTAGTGGCCAAACAAGGAGCTACAATACAATACACTACTATGTTGTTGTTGTTTTACATTTGATTCTACTTTATATTCCAGGATATCTCAGAGGAAAGTATTGCACTTTTTGCACCATCAATACATGAACAAAGAAGATATCACAGCCTCCACTCTTCTTGGAAGACTTCAGTCAGTTGCTGAATCAAATTACAATGCAAATTTTGTAATTTGTAATGTAATCCATTGGATTACAAAAATGAATTGTTAATTGGATACAAAATATAATCAGAATACTGTTGAATTATTTAAAAATCCAACTTTAGAAATAATGAACCTTAAACTAAGAAAATTGGACGCAGTCACAAAATATGAGTTACACAAATATATATTTTTATTTTATTTTTTTGCTTAGTGCATCTCAGAATATGTTCAATGCAAAAACAATGCAGTTTTATTTTTTTGCTTTATTAAAGGCCACAAGGAGGACTTACAGAAAATCTTCCTTTTCCATTTGCAATGTAAATAAGATGCATTAAAACTCTATTATCCATAAATAATCATTCAAAAACAAATACTAGTAAAGTCACTTATAACAACACTGGGAACCTGAAAAGGAGTAACTTACTTTATAAAGTAGAACATATTCAGCATTTATAATTACTTCCCTTAAAATGTAACCATGATCTGATTACACATTTTGTTTTAAGTGTAATGGATGCTAATGCTCATTCATTCCTTTGTAATCTCATCCACTGAATTACAGGCCTGGCTTTGTGAATAAGGTCGTCATTATGTAGAAACAGTGAAGGCCTTTCACTTTGAACTGTTGCAACAAAGTTGGAAGCTCACTATTGTCTGAAAAAGATATGCTAAGTACTTCTCTTTATTGGAACTAAGTTCAAAATAAATGAAATTGACCTGAACTGACACCATGTGACCCAGAGACATGTGTGTATTTACTGCTGATTGTTTCCTTAATTACACTTACACACATGTTGACTCATTGAAATGTGACTGCATTGTGTGCATAATGCATAAACTATACATCCTGTAACATTTACTTCCTTCCTTCTGAGTTTGACAAGTTGACGGATCTACTTTATTGCTCCGCCCTGTTTAATACTTGGCGACCTAACCTCGAATTATGCGGAAAAGCAAGTTGGAACAACCTCTCCACTTCACTTCCTCCTGCAGGCTTTCATTCACACACACACACACACACACACACACACACACACACACACACACACACACACACACACACACACACACACACACACACACACACACACACACACACACACACACACACACACACACACACACACACACACACACCTCCGCTCCGCTCCGTTGCGCTCGGGCAGTCCGGGTTGGTTTGCGGTGATTTGGGGCTTCAGGGACGCAGCAGAGAGGATGGAAGTTTACCTTGGAAGCAGTTTTCTAAAGAGGCTGTGATTTGAAGTGTTTCCTCTTCTGCTCGTGCTGAGGACTCATACCTGTGCTGAGGACTCATACCTGTGCTGAGGACGCATACCTGTGCTGAGGACTCATATACCTGTGCTGAGGACTCATATACCTGTGCTGAGGACTCATATACCTGTGCTGAGGACTCATACCTGTGCTGAGGACGTATACCTGTGCTGAGGACGCATACCTGTACCTGTGCTGAGGACTCATATACCTGTGCTGAGGGACTGTGCTGAGGACTCATACCTGTGCTGAGGACTCATACCTGTGCTGAGGACTCATACCTGTACTGAGGACTCATACCTGTGCTGAGGACTCATACCTGTGCTGAGGACTCATACCTGTGCTGAGGACATATACCTGTGCTGAGGGCATACATACCTGTGCTGAGGACGCATACCTGTACTGAGGACTCATACCTGTGCTGAGGACGCATACCTGTGCTGAGGACTCATACCTGTGCTGAGGACTCATACCTGTGCTGAGGACTCATACCTGTGCTGAGGACTCATACCTGTGCTGAGGACTCATACCTGTGCTGAGGACTCATACCTGTGCTGAGGACTCATACCTGTGCTGAGGACGCATACCTGAGGACTCATACCTGTGTGGACTTGCCCCCTCCCGTCCGTGGAGGACTCAGGAAGGGGGGAGTCGAGGAGGAGCCACACCTTACCTGGCTGTTGTGGCTCTACGGGGCCCCCAGCACCCTCCCTCCCTCTCTCTCTCTCTCTCTCTCTCTCTCCTCTCTCTCTCTCTCTCCCTCCTCTCCTCTCCTCTCTCTCTCTCTCTCCTCTCTCTCTCTCTCTCTCTCTCTCTCTCTCTCTCTCTCTCTGAAAGCGGAGGAATCTGAAAACGGAAAAATGTCGGCAAATGAGAGAGCCACGCGAGCTCTGCGGGAGATCCTGCAAATCCCTGGAAATGACACCTGTGCAGACTGCGGCGCGCCAGGTAAGAAGAAGAAAAACATACATATATATATATATATACATATACACATATTTAGAATGGCTGCAGCAGGTGAGGTGCGTTTCACCTGTGGCAACATTAAAAACACACATCTCAGCCTGAACACAGGACTTCATGCTGCTGGAGTTCACTGGAACATAACAGTACATGAGTCGGTCCCTTTGTGTTTGTCCTTAAATGTGAGGCAGAGGAAGAGCTCTGCTGGAGCTCAGGTGAGGGGCCTGTTAGTGGCCCTTTACTGGAGAGAAGCTCTCACAGTTCAACATGTGTGGACATGCAGAGTGAAGGGCTGGAACACACCCTCACTCAGGTGTTTTAACCCAACTGTGGAGGTCCAAACATGTCAGCTGAAGAGGTGAATTTGGGTTAAAAAAAAAAGGTTTAAAGTCTTCAGGCTGAACGACAAACTCAAATGTATTCTATCCTTTCTTAGTGCGATTATTTACCCCCAAAAAATCAATGCAGCTACCTATAAAAATATTAATCTTATCCCAAAAGCACTGCAATAACCTGTAAACGTCTTATTAGACTGATATATATTATTATTATTTTATTTTATATTTATTTTCTTCATTTTATTTCTCAGTTTCCTTTTCTGTTTCATTTATTGTACTGTTTTTTTTATCAGGGTTTAACTCTTATCTTAGTTTCTCTTTCTTTTGTCTTGCTTTGTCTGTCAAAGCCCTTTGTAAACGTTTTAAAGGTGCTGTATAAATAAAGTTATTATTAGTAGTATCACTAGGTGCTGCATTTAAGCTTCAGAATAGCAGGAAACAACTCTTGTCTCTGTAGAGATTTGGTGGCGTAAGGCCTCTCTGTGTTCTTATCAGAGCTTCTTGCTTCGTTGACACAGTCAGCTGCTGCCGTACCTTTTAGTGCATGTTTAGTGCATGTTTAGTGCATGTTTAGTGCATGTTTAGTGCATGTTTAGTGCATGTGAGCGTGCCCCACTGGTTAGCATACAGCCACTGCTGTGCACTGCTCTCAGCTGATAACGTCGATGTGAACTCTGTTAGCACTTTTCTTAGTGTAACAAAGCTAGCTGTTAGCTGCCATCCAGGAATGTGAGAGGAAAATACTTTTTAGCAAAACATTTTTTTCTTTAGCTCTCCTGTCCATTTTAAGATAAAAAAAGAAGAAGAAACTAAATTATATTTGATTGATGTATGGTCCATTTAGGGATTAATTAAGTTTTTGTTATGTATTCAATTCAAAATAGGAAATACTTTTACAAATGAATACATTTGTGTGATTTACATAACTTAACCGTAGTAAATCATGGGAATATCAGTAGAGCTAAAATATGGTAAATACTGCTAATCTGCTAAACTAGATGTTCTTTAACTTGACCTGCTTTTTGTATCTGTCATGAATGGATTTATCTTCTGCCTCATTTAGTTATGTGGAATAACCAACTATTAGTTGTGCTCTAGCTTTAGCTGTAAGTATGTCTTTTCTTGATTTTTCTTTTGGGGGTTTTATTTCAGCTTTATAGTCACTGCAAACTAAACATGCTGTTTTAAAGGAAATCATACATGTTTTGTGGCAGAGAAAACAGTCACCAAAATGTCAAACTTAATTTAGACTAAATATGTAGTCCTTGTTGCAGGACAGGCTCACGTTTTTACATTTCGTCAGGCGCCAACCTTGTGTCTTAAAACCTGCATTCTCTCTCCTGTCCACCAGGGGGCGACTCCTCTGGTTGTATAGAAGTCTATGAGAAAATGACTCTACTTCTCTCTTGATTTATTCCCTCAGTAAACATTGTAAACATGAGTTTATGGTCTCAATCTCTAGTTTCAAGTCTTCTTCAATACAGCATGATGTTCATTTAGTAAATGATGCTCCATTTAGAGTCAAACAGACCATAAAGCAGGGGATGCTTTAGGGCGGGGCTACACACTGATTGACAGGTCGACACCAGAGACGTATACAGCGTCTCTACATCACTCCTCCTCATTCTTAATATAGTAACCTTCTTTCAACATGGCGACGGCCTTCATCCAAGATGGCGACAACGAAATTGCCAAACTCAAGGCTTCATAACGGCAGTCCACAAACCAATGTGTGACGTCACCATGACTACGTCTATGGTTCCCGTGCATTACAATCACTGAATCCAGGCCCTCGAGGGCCACATTTTGCTGTAGTTGAGCACTGCATCAATGTTTAAAAGACATTTATCTCTTCATCATTTAAATCTGTTTATCCAAGCAAGGCTGACTGTCTGCACCGTACAGATACCTTCTTACCCTCTAGTCACATGCTGTCACCTGTCCCTGTCATCTCCTGCTGTTCCTCATGATTGGAGATGAAAAGGAGTCACTTCGGGCGAGTTGTCACGTGTGAACCGGTTATCGCTCTTGCATTATGAAACAGTTTACGTCGCTTCGCATTCTAATCTGCTCTGCACCATTTGGAGGTTTTGAGATTTGTTCTGTTCCCCCTGCTCATCTGACATCTGAAATCTGTCATGATAAGAACAAGATATGAACGCCAAAGCTCTGTTTACTGACAAACTGTAGAATAAGTGAGAGGGAGATAAGCCAGGTGTGGTCAATGCTGGGAAAACATTCCTCATATGTTAGTAGGGCTCAAGGAGGGTTTAGTTTTTTGGCAATGATCTGCTCATAAACTCTGTGTACTCAAACTTAATGATAATTATTAAAGAAAGTGAAATGTTTTCCATTTCCTTGAGCGAAGCACTTTAAAAGTAACTGTGCCGTGATGGACCGCCGTCTCAGCGTTTGTTTTTAATGGTCCGGAGGCTTTCTCTCTTTGTCTATGTGTCATATTTTTATTGGCTTTTGTTCAACACATGATTTGCTTTCACAATAAGACTCCTCCGATTATGTATCATCTGTTTTTAGTTTTAAAGGTTGTGTATTCTCAGAGGAGTTGTCATATTCCTGAGAGGATTTGTTGGTTGATTATTCGATTGCCAAAAATTAATAAACAACAATTTAGAAAATCATATTTTCAGCAATAAGTACGTTTTTTTTATCCAGCTTCTTAAACGTGAGGATCTGCTTCCTTTCTTTTTCATCATTGATTAAATATATTTGATCTTTGGACTGTAAACGGAAATCGTCATAGCCTCGCCAGAATATTTAGTTTATGAATATTCTTATTTTATTTTATTTAATATAAATGTAATCATTTCTTCTGATTGTTCCTAAGGCTTTAAGAACGTATGCTGGTATTATTTACCTATTTTCTTGGTATTTATTCATCTAAAAATGAATTGATTAACCATAAAGCAATTGATAGATGAAGCGATAACCAGTGTATTAAATATATAGTCATTTCTTGCAGTTTATTTAGCCTTAAAGGAACGTAAGTTAATTAAGTGGCATCTAGTGGTGTGTTGCAGATTGTAACCAACTAAATACTCCTCAACTCACTCCTCCCTCTTCATGCTTTGCCTTTTAACATTTCTAAAGAATTGCTTTTAAAAACATATGTAGAATTATAAAATGATACATATGTAGAAAAATAAATACATTCAGAAACAAATGTAAAACATTAATAAAATAAAAAACAGTTCTGAGTGACGTTTATAAAGAATGAAGAACACGGACATCGGTCAGTATCAGTAATCCATCCTGTCTTCTATCCATAATCTCAGCCAGCAGAGGAGTTTACAAAAAAGCTTGATTGATTTAGGTTTCTCTTTCTTTTTCACTGTCCGACGTAGATATAAATGTTTTTTCTAAGCTAAAGTAAACACTAGGAATCTTAGTTTCAGGTTATTATACACTGATTAAAACATAGATATGAATATTATATTCCATTGCTACCAATTAATCCCCCTAAATGTTACACACTTGTTCTATTACCACATGAATATGACTAATATAAGCACATTTCTATCTCTTTGCCCCTGCGTGCCCAACCACACCATCCATCCACATACTCACACATCCTCCTCTCTGCAGATCCCGGGTGGGGCTCCTGCTCTCTGGGCGTGTTCATCTGCCTGGACTGCTCTGGGATCCACCGCAACATCCCCGACATCAGCAAAGTCAAGTCCCTGAGCCTCTCCCACTGGGAGGACCACGAGGTCCAGGTAAGTCTGCAACACCCATACAAGTATTTGTTTCGTTGATCACGGTAACAAAAAAACTCTCTCTGTTCTCTGATTTGTTGCTTGTTACCACTTTGGTTTAGTTGGGTAATCATGTGTTTCTATTAAAAAAACTTCTGACTCTTGTAAAGTGTTGAAGTTTTAAGCTTGGTAAATGCTTGCATCCTCAGCACAACCTCATTTCAAGATGTTGTGACACCTCACTTCTTGTTTGTCCTTAAATAATATTATATGATGTCCTCCTAAATGGTGACTACTTAGATTCAAAGGACACTTGACTAGAAATATGTCAGGCTCAATGTTGCTGCGATGGTCGATGTAATATCTGCTCTCGGCTGTAGTTAGTAAGAGAAATGTGCTGTCAGCAACCCTTATTCTTATAACAGCAGGAGAAACATGAACTAAAATGATCCTGACACATAAGAACAATAACAGTTGTCCAATAATAAATGATTCAAAACAGATTTCAGGCTCAACGAATATCACATATTATATAATTATCTTTAAGGGATTAGATTGACATTTTTCTCTATAAGTGCATTTCCTTTGTTGCTGAGAGTTACATGAGAAGATCAGTACCACAGGTTAGCCTAGCTTAGCATAAAGACTGTAAACATGAGGAAACAGCTAGCATGCTATGTCCAAAGATTACAAAACCGGCCTTCCAGGACCTCTGAAGTTCACACGCTGTACATATACAGAATCTGGGAAGTTAGTTGGCCAAAAATATCTATTACTGTAACTTCCCTGAAAGCACCCACTTTGGATGTTATCAGCTATTGGATGGGTGTCATCAGCTGTTATCAACCTGGTAGATGTGGGTGAGAACGCCTGCTCAGGAGGCTGTTATCATCTACTGACATGGTTGATCACAAATACGAATACAGGAAGACAACGCCGACGTCTAGAGGCCGTAGAAACGATGACGGTAGCGAAGGAAGTCATTTGACTTTGTTTAAAAGGCGACAAAGTCCTCGTATGTAGGAGGTCAGACGTGATGGATGGGGCAAACAAACACAGGACTTTCACCCAGGATACCGCTGGTTGTTACCTGAGTGAAACCACAGGTCAACTTATTTCACCGTAGTTTTGTTTCGTAACTGAAGTATTTCACTAACGCCAAGTTACGTTATCTACGTAACAAACACGATCTTTCCCTGAATCTTTGTTTCAATTCACAACATTAAGTTTTTATTCCTCATTCACAACATTGGAGGGGGAGACAAAAAAAGAAAAAGTTAAAAAGTTATTTTGATACTGTAACATATGTCACCCTCATAATGAAAAAAACAAACTATAGAGAAAATACCACAAAAGGTACCACTTAGAAATATGAAGTCATGTGAGAAAAAAATCTATTATTTTCATTTCGAAGCCTTTATGAGGAAATAATTCACACGTTCTCGTCCAGAACACTCCCCAGTGTTCCTTGAAACGGCGCAGCTGTTTTACGGTAACCAGATAATAAATGATGTTGGTACTTTGCACAACTTCATCTAAAAATATTTGTGGCATTCATCATCTCAGCTCTCAGATTCTTTCGTTGATTGTAACACTGCTAAAGATTGAAACCTTGAATTTGATCATGTAAAACTGTCAGGAAGTGTGCCAAGGTGTCATTCATCTGTGAATTATGTCATTTTCATTATTATTTTTGTTAGTCCATGGCTAAAAATGGCAACGAGCTGATGAGGAGTAAATATGAGGCTGCTGTTCCGGTCTACTACTACAAACCAACCCACAAAGACTGCCAGTGAGTAACCATAGCAACACATACACACATAAAAAAAAATATGCTATCAAATGTACAATTTTTCTGTTTGAAACATTTTTATTTTTTTTCATTTCTACATTATTTGTTTTTTTACCAGAGTGGGATCATGTGTATGCATGTGGTCATGACATTTAAAACACATGTGATCTGATTTTGTAACATTACTTCTGAATGACTTCTTCTGAATCAGCCTTTTGGCATTTGAGAAACCAGTGTCGGTGTTTTGAACTTATAAGGGCATAATTATTTTAGGCATTAATATTTATGTGTGCCACATCCTCACTAATAGCTACTATTAGAGTAAATGTCAATTTAATGTATAATAAACAGGTGATTTAGGTCCAGAGCTAAAGTCTCAATTCGACAGCTTTGACCTGGGGGGCGGAAATGTAACACTTAAATATTTATCTGTTACTTTCCAAATATATTCTCAGGCACTTTTGTGAATCCAAAAAGATGATGCGTCACTTTTAAAGCTGGTTCAAATATTGGGGGAAACCGCAATGATCGTAGAAAGCAGTTTGTGTTTCGCTGCTGATGAGAGAAAAGACCACATACGTGAAAGTCGTGTACATGAATTCGACAATTCCTTAAATACAGTTATTGTCTGTGAGTTTTTTTGTCGACTGTCTCTTTGCTGCATTCTCTGTCTGCGGTCGTCTCCAGATTGCCTGAAGACGCTCTCTGTCTCTGTCTCGTAGTGTCTGTGTCACTGTGGCTGCAGCTCCCAGACAGGAATGTTGAATGTATACATGTGAATAAGGGTATTCTGTCTTTCGACAACAGCAAAAAACGTCTCATGTGTCTGAAGCTGCACCACAAAGTCAAGTTTAAACTATCGGTTTACAAAGTCTTTGCTTGATTGAGAAAATGCAGTGCGATTGTTGAATTGGCCTGAGGGCAGCTCATCTCCACACCCTTCTTTCTCACAGACACACACACACATACACACATATTTATACTCACATGAAGCACCTACTTTGATCATTAGTGAGACGGGTGCAGAGGAATGTGGGTGAGAAGATAACACTGGGCGTCTCACGTCGTGTTCCTTCTTGGTTCAGTGTTTAAAAAAGAGCTGAATCATTGGATTTAATTTCAGATTAATGTCAGTCTGCTATTAGAATCAAATTAGGATCAAACACACAAACAAACACACACACACTCACACGTGCACGAGGATAAACAGGTAAATTGAAGATAAATAAAAGGATTTCTTCACACAGTGTTTGATACTTAGTCGAGTTCACTGTCAATCTACAGGGTTGAGTTTCAAATGAACTAGTTTTTAATATGTTCTCATTGATACTTTGTGTCGGGTATCATGTTAACCAGCACATGAAATATGACCTGAGAGTTTCTCTAAAATTGAATTCATGGTAGAAACTAAGTAGACCTACAGTACAGTACGGTGTTTATTTGACAGCCAACTGCACTTTCATCTTTGCCAAATACTAAAGTAGCTATATTATCAGGCATTTCTTTCTTTCATGCAGTATCATATATTTCCAAACATGCACTTCTGAGTTGTGCGATTTTAAAGTGTCATATTTCAAATCCCAAAATATTGTTTGAGGTTAGTTTACCAACTGGGCTAGCTGGCCAAGCTAGCTATATTGATAATAACCAGGAAATGTAAGATAGTGAACACAAATTCACAAGTCTCTCAACCTATATACATTTAATGTGGATTATGTTTGACATTCCATTTTGTTTATATCCATTTATGTATTTATTACATGTATAAAAACTTTCATACTTTGAGTCATTTGCGGGTACCTTTCAAATAAACAATGACATGCAGAAGTAATCAGTGGTTTAATTTTAAATATTCTTTCAGTGAAATATATCCGTTATTACAAAGCTTAAATATTAACAACTTGTAAAATATTTTAAGGGAAAGGATATTTTCCCATTAGAGTCACGTCAACTGTGTTGGACTTAGTTAGCCTGTAACCATGGTTACCATATTTGGAATGCGGAGGAGTGACGTAGAGATGCAGAATACGGCTCCTGTAGCTGCAGCAACCTGTCAATCACTGTAAGCCCCGCCCTAAAGCATCCCCTGCTTTATGGTCTGTTTGACTCTAAATGGAGCATCATTTACTAAATGAACATCATGCTGTATTGAAGAAGACTTGAAACTAGAGATTGAGACCATAAACTCATGTTTACAATGTTTACTGAGGGAATAAATCAAGAGAGAAGTAGAGTCATTTTCTCATAGACTTCTATACAACCAGAGGAGTCGCCCCCTGGTTGTGGAGGTCACCGCCTGGAATGAACTGATCTACTTGATCAGAATAGTTGTTGATCTTTCCAGTCTTGGTTTCTGCTTTAATGTATCAGCCTTCACTGAACATGCAGCCCAGCCTCTTTCTCATCTTCCACAAAGTGACGTAGATGCCTCTTAGTCTGCTCACAGCTGCTACTTTTCTTTCACAAGCTCGCTCTGTCGACATTTCGCCTGTTTTGTGTGTTCAGGACGTTGAGGGAGCAGTGGATTAGAGCAAAGTACGAGAGGAAGGAGTTCTCCGAGCCTGGGAAGAACTCCAGATATGAGGAAGGTGAGTGTGTGCCGACACACACACACACACACACACACACACACACACACACACACACACACACACACACACACACACACACACACACACACACACAAAACATACTGACGCTGATAACGAATGACCTTTGCTGTTTTTTTCCTGCAGGAACTAGAGATGGCATCTTGATGAAGAGGGGGCGGGACAACGGGCAGTTCCTCAGCAGGCGATTCGTCCTCTCGGAGAGGGAGGGGACTCTGAAGTATTTCACCAAATATGACGTAAGCAGCGTTTTAATGAGACTTTTACGAACACAAAGCTGTGCCTGCAGGAAACCAGTAACCTGCTGTAATTACGTAGCGTCCGCATTTGTGTCGTTTAAAGGCTTCAGTATTTTTCACACACACTTTATAATCATGCAAAAAAGCCTACAGAAGAGAATCAGTACCTGCTCCCTGTGCTGCGTCGGAGCGTGCTCAGACAAGCTTAACCAGCAGCCTCCTCTCTGTCAGTGTGACTGATTCACTAAGCTGTACACCACCCAAACCAATTAGAGCTGGAAGCACTGGGAGCCCCTTGTTTGTCTCAGTAAACCAGCTCAAGAGCTGTGGGAGTAAAATGTTTCAGGGTCCTAGAAGTGGACTGTCACTCTCATTTGGGTATATGGATTTCTACTTTATGTCTCGGCGTACAAAACATTCAGGCCCTTTCTGCCGATCCTTGATAATACGAGGAGGAGAGCCAGTAACGTTAGCAGCACCGCTAACAGAGAACATACGGAGGTTCAGTTCAGTTACATTATGATGCATTCAGGGTCTGATCAATGCAAATTACTATTTTTCGAAGGTTGGTTAAAACGTTACAATGATGCGTTCAAATGTAATTTAGTAAAATGTAGCGTTGGTGAGAAACTAGAATAAATCCAGTAGTTTGAAGGAGATGTTTTCACATTAATATAAAATAGATATTAGAGATGAATTATGAGCTGTTTAACTTCCTAAAACTAGCTCTAAAAATGACAAGATTTGATTTAATCAACAAAAATACATGTTTTTATTTCCATATAATTTAATTAGTGTTTTTTTATGAAGAAAAAATCTGTATAAATGACTAAAACAAAGTAAAAAGGATAACATTTAGGATTCTTGATGGTTTACACTGACTTCAGAGTGGTTTAAATGATTTTTGAGACAATTAATCTGCAGTTTTGTAGACCAGCTGCTGTAACAAAACAAAACAATACAACAGAAACATCTGTACCAGCCAATACGGATCATCAATGATCCCCATACGGTATAAACAGTAAAAAATCATGATCTTTTAAAAGTTACATTTGCCTCTTTTTTTATTTTGTGCCGATCCGATCAGCGATCCACGACCTTGAGTTTTATGATCCGTTTCACCCCTGGAAGGTCCACACATTCTGATCCCATTGGAATTCAAGTCAGGACAGAGAGAAGCTCAGCCTCCACACACAGACACATGGCATTAGTGTCGGTCAGACATGATGGTTATCAGAGATGCAGACTGATGTGTAGATAATATCTCCAGATATTATATTTCATGGTTAGAAGGAGCACAAAATGTGGCCCCGAGCCTCGATACCCTGCACACACTTTGAATCCATAACTATATATTTTTTTTTTATGGTGAAGCAATGGCATCAAAAACTAAAGTTTATTAACATGAACATTCAAAACAAGGAAATCAGGATGAAGTTAATTAATTGTATGATTGTCGTAATTTATGTCATGATTATTTAACATTTTAAACAATTTTCAGAATTGAAACTAAGTCACTTCTATCAAGGTAAAACGACAAGATTAAAATAAAAAAATAAACATTAGATAAAACAAAACCGCTGTTTCACATTCATTCATTTCAGCATTAAACATTTTTTTTTGATATTATTTTAAAAGTGAAATAATCAGATTTACAGGTAATTTACAAGTCTCGAAATTGATCCTTATTTTCTGCAGTTACAGTAGGTAGACTCCATGTCCTTCACCCATGTATCTCTAACACACCTCCTCTCCTCCTCTCCTCCTCTCCTCCTCTCCTCCCTCCTCTCCTGCAGGCTAAGGAGCCCAAAGCAGTCATCAAGGTGGACACCATCAACGCCACCTTCCAGCCGGAGAAGATAGGGAACCCCAACGGTCTGCAGCTCACCTACCTCAAAGACTACAGCACCCGCAACATCTTCGTCTACCATGAGAACGGCAAGGTCTGCATCGCTGTACTGCGTATGTGTGTGCGTGGTGATCAGTGCTTATAACAGAACATAAAGAGAAATAAACTTCTTTATTTATTTCTAGTGATGCAAAAAGACTAACTTAACTTTAAGCATTTAAACAGGATGTTTGTCATCCATCATAATAAGGGACGGAGGTGTTGAATCACCTGGTGTGGGCGAGTCTCCAAACCTTTATAAAATGTTTGTAACAATTTTTGCTGATGGATATCCATTAGCTTATGACATTCTAGCTTCATATCTTTCATTTCGTGTCATTTATGAATACACATTGGAATAGATGAAATAGTTCCGTGCTGACGTCTGGTTGAGAAGTTATATGTGGTGGTCTTACATCTGAGAATCCGCTGCAACAAAGACAGCATCAAAATCATGATTTCTGAGTGTGATTCTGTGAAGAGTTAATTCCAGGTGAAAAAAGGGGCTTTAAATAAGTGGCTAATATTTATTTATTTATTTATTTATTTATTTATTTATTTATTTATTTATTTATTTTTATTTATTTATATTTATATTTTTTAATATTCATTTTAATATTTATTTATATTTTCTTATTTATTTTTTATATTTAAATATACATATAACTGTGGTTTCAATTAGAACGAGGTGGGATTTAGCAACAAACACTTGCTGGCAAAGGTATTTCTTTTCACCTAGCAAAACATTTTTCCCCCACCTGTTTCACTAATGTAAAATAATAAAGAACTTATGAGAGACTTAAGTCTGAAACACCGGAGAGAAAACATTTTAAATCAATATTTTTCTCACTTGCCTCTCAGGGCTTCTGTGGTTCACCTGTACTTTGAACTTCATTTTTCAAAAATATGCAATGGTAGTAGTAGTAGTAGTATTTGTGATGGTGATGATAATTGATCATTACATATGTGGCTGTATTATTCTCCAAGACTTAACAAAAACCTGAGTTATCTTCCTAAACGGTAGAGAGAAACAAAAGTAATCTCAGGAATATACATAACTAACTCTCTCCTGTCATCACCTCTCTGTCTGCTTTAGGAGATCGTGGACTGGTTCAACACCATTCGTGCGGTTCAGCTTCACTATTTAAAGGTGGCCTTTCCCGGGGCTACCGATACTGAGGTGAGCAAACGCACACACTAAAACACTTACACATCGCATTGAGGAGGTTAGATCTCCGTTACTGTATTCATACTTACTGCATCCTCGTGGTGTTATTCTTCATCCCATCACTTTGCTTTCTGTTTTCAGCTGATACCCAAACTTACCCGGAACTTTCTGAAGGAAGGATATATGGAGAAGACAGGCCCCAGGGCAAGTGACACACACACACACACACACACACACACACACACACACACACACACACACACACACACACACACACACACACACACACACACACACACACACAGACACGCAGATTAATTTCCTTGCATGTTACTCCCACTGCAGCAGAAATTGACATTTTCACTAATCAGAACATGTAGATCCTTGTGTGTTAGAGTCACCAAAGGATGTCAGTTAGCTTTAATATACAATAGGACACAAATAAACTATGTTCTTATATATTCAGGATTAAAATCAGTCTTCTTACTGAATATATGAATAAAAACATAAAGTATCTCTAGCCAGTGATAAGGAATTACAGTTATTTTCATTTCTAATAGAATCTAATTCCAGGTCAGTCGATCATTATTTATAAACAGGTGTGTATTGACTTTTCTATGATGAACTGCTGTCTGAATGTTCTAATACTGTATATATGATATGCATAAAAAACCTGTTTTTTATGCATATCATCATATCATTATATTTTTTTGAAACTATCAAAACTAGACTTAATTCTGAATTGACTTTCAGACTCTATTTCCTTTTAACTAGTTGGACACAGTTCCATCTCTCCCTGCTTTAACTGAATGGGAGCTGGGGGCAGATGTTAACTAGCCCAGATGTGAGTGTGGCTGCTTTTCTGAGAGGAACTACCCACCGGCCTCAGCGTCCGTCTGTCAGGCCGTCTGTCAGGCCGTCTGAGAGGGAATAAAAGGCTTCCAGCAGAGGATCAACTTAATCCTGAAGTGTCAAACCCTCGAATCCACTCAGAAATAGAAACATATGTCGGGATTAAGCAAATGAGCAAAGAGGCGTTTGTACATACGCATGCAGTCAGGCACACAGTGTTATATTAGCATACGTGCAGCTGCTTCCACACACAGGATTCAGACCGGAGCACCTACACAGGCAACGCCAAGCAACCTGATCCTCATCAACGATGATCTGTTTTCAGACAGACACAGACTCTCAGTTTCATCTCCGTCTGTCAGGCCGAGAGATGAAAAGGACTCACTAACTTGCTGCTTCGGGCTGATTTGCTAAATGGATGTCATGAATTAATTTCCCCTCATGCAGGGGTGAGAGATATTTGTGGAAGGAGTCACTGGCGAAATAGAGAAGGGAACGTGGATTTCTCAGGCTTGTGCCACGAGGAGAAAATCAGTTTGTGTCAATTATGAATACACATTGAAATAGATTAAATAGTTCAGTGTCGACGTCTGGTTGAGAAGTTATATGTAGTGGTCTTACATCTGAGAATCCGCTGCAACAAAGACAGCATCATAATCATGATTTCTGAATATGATTCTGTGAAGAGTTAATTCCAGGTGAAAAAAGGGGCTAGATGGCCAATATATATTTATATTTTCATTAATTCTTTTTTATTAATTTTTTACTTTTAACTTTTAATTTTTAATTTTCTTGATTTTATGTTTTAATTTCTTTGTAATTATTTCTTTAGATTTTTTTTTAATTTATTTATTTATTTATTAATTTTTCTATCTAAATATACATATAACAACAGGAGTCACTGGCGAAATTGAGAAGGGAACGGTTGGTTCCTCAGGCTTGTGCCACGAGGAGGAAATCAAAGACTTTGATGAGGACAGTCTGGCAGCAGTCTGGGACATGACTCATTATTTGAGGCTCGGCTCCATCGAAGCTGCTTCTGCACTTCAATAAACTCTCAGAAGGTTCTGCATATTCTTTAATAGATCATTGCTTTCAGCATGTGGGTTTTGATATGCGGCACTGATGTAAACTTTCAACCGTGACAACAAGTTTGTCTTCTCCAATTCAGTTTCATAGTGTTATGAAATTGATGCCATAAACATTCTGACAGGGGCAGCCAAGAGGGAAAACCAGTTTTAGTACGAAGCACAAACAGGAAATTATGCAAATCTAACACTTTGTCTCGTTTTGTCAAAGGACAGTAACAAGGGAATGCTACAATAATGATTCATAAAAAGGAAAGTACTCCTGACAAAGTGGGGAAACGAGGCTGCATCGCGATTCAGTATCAGTCAAGCAAAACATAAATAAGACACCAGCAGCACACTCTCATCCACTCTTCTCAGTTTCCATCCTTTTTCAATATTTTTGTATTGTTGGTAGAGCTGTAAAGAATAGTTTGACGCTTCAAAGCTTTAATTCATAACGTTCACATTTGATTTAAATCAACATTCAAATGCGGCAAACTTCTTTTTTCTCTTTTTGCATGTCTATTCATTTTGTTTAAAGCCAATATTTCTGCACAGTTGCAGATTAGATCAAGGCTTCACTAATATTATTAGTATTATACTATTTGTAAAATTTGTTTCCATTGGTGGCTGCATAGGATTGTTTCCAACTCCAAACATTTCATCAACTCCAGAACATGTTTAGTCCAAAAGTAAACATTTATCGTAGTTTTAAAAAATATATAATTTACAGAATTTACAACATGTTTATCCATATTTCTTGGCATTCAGCTTTTCAAATACATTTTCACTGCAATCAAAACGTCTTACGGTAGTATTAGCGGGGCAGTCTAGCAGCAATCTAACAGCACCATGAATTACATTTATATAATCACAAAAACACAAAATCTGTTTTTTTTCATAAGGTTTTTTTGGAGTGATGACGTCATCAAATACGTCAACAAACAGTACATTTAAAACTCAATTTAAAAAATAATTCAAAAGAAGCTTTGAATATAAAAACAAATGAGAGGTACAGAACTTATTGTTGGCGATACAAAAATGCCTTTTTGACTTTTAGTGCAGACATTAATTTCTGTGAAAAACTTGAAAACGTATAAGCTAAATGATGATTTGAAAAAAATAATTAAGTGTCAATAGTTGCAGCTCCAGCCACTTTAATAATTGACAGTCTTGGATCAGGAAACTCTGATGCATGAATTGTTAATACAAAACTGTCATTTTAGGAGCAAAGTATGATTCACTCTTTTCATTTAAAAACCAGACAGACACCACTTTCAGTCCAATGCAGGTTTGTGTGTCTCTCTCAGTCTCGCCTCATGTCTGACTGTCTCTGTCTTGTTGTTTGTCTTTTCAGCACACAGAAGGCTTCAAGAAACGCTGGTTCACCCTTGATCAGAGGCGACTCATGTACTTCAAAGATCCGCTGGTATGGCATCTTTAACACGCGCCTACGCACATCAGAAATACTTCCTAATAGGCATCAGTTTATCTTTCAAGTCTTTAGTTCATTTTTTCGATCACAAACTACCAACAACCATGTCTTGATGGTGAATTTTATGAATTAACACCATGGAAAGTGGAAGGTTTTTTTTCCCTTATGCAAGTTAGATCAAGGAGACGACGTTTGGGGATATAAAGCCATGACTCAGTGGGAAGAGGGTGATATAAGGTCCTTTCATTCATACATAACATAATTATGCATGTGGCTTTAGTTACTTCAACAAATAACTCTAAAATGTCAACTTAATTGATTTGATATCAGTGTTGAGAAGGGAGAGACGTTGATAAAAAGTGATTCTGAGTCATTGAATGATTAGGAGTGGTCGTTTTATCACAGAGACTTGCATTGAGAGGGATTTAGCTAAATACACGTCAAATGGCTAAGTCAGATTAGCTCAGTATTGTTGCTGATGTAATAGATCAATGGAGAGGTGCAACCTTTATAGGTGACCGAAATGCCAAACTAACCCCGAGAGTGTTAGATAAGAATAACTGGTAGATGAGAGGAAGAGGAAGTCTAGTGAAGTGAAGTGAAGTGAAGTCTATTTGATCACTTGGAAATGATGCATGTTTGATGTTGTGGTTCACTGTGTATTTAAGCGTTTGTTCACACTTTGCAGAGCAAGATTTATTTGAGATGATTAGTGGTGTCACCTTTCAGAACAAGGTTAAAGGAATACTTTACTGCTAAAATGACCAATTGAATATCAATTACTCACCCAGAGAAAACATTGTTTTTCTCGCATGCCTCAACGGTGAACAAAGAATCCAAAAACAGAGAACAAAGTCTTGATGAATGAAAGTAAATGACGGCCAAAACTAATTAACTGAATTTAAAACGTTTTTAAATGTTTTTATCTAACAAAATATTCTGCTTCAATCTGTATTTCTTGGCGTTCAGCTTTTCAAATACAACATTGTCACTGCAATCAAAACGTTTACCGGCAGTAATAACAGGGCAGTGTGGCAGCAATCTAACAGCACCATAAATTACATTTATATAATCACAAAAACATAATGTCATCACAAAAGTAAACCTTTACAAAAAACATTACACAAAAGTAAACATTTACAATTTATTTTTTATAATTAACAGAATGTATAACATGTTTTTATCTAACGACATTTTCACTGCAATCAAAACGTTTACCGGCAGTATTATTGGTTGATAGGATTCATCCTATTGTTACCAACAATCTGTGTACAAAATTGGACGCCAATCGATCCAGTAGTTGTTGAAATATCTCAGTCTGGACCAAAGAGGAAGACGTACCAATTGGCCAACAGACCGCCATTGCCATCCCAAGAACCATGTAGTAAGGCTCGGCTAGTTCTGGCTAAAAACAACAGTTTGGGAGTTGAGAGAATCACTAAACTTAAGAAAACCAAACTGTTACCTTTTTGTCACTGTGCCCTAAATTCAGAAGTATTCATTAAACCTGTGTTTCCTTCATTCTCCCTCTCTTTGAAGGACGCCTTTGCCAAAGGTGAGGCGTTCTTGGGGAACAAGGACCACGGTTACAGCGCCACCCCCGGCCTGCCCGCTGGCACCCACTGCAACGGCGCCTGGCAACACGGTATCACCATAAAAACACCCGAGCGCAGCTTCCTGTTTACTTGCGAGTCAGAGAGCGACCAGCAGGATTGGCTGAAACACTTCAATGATGTCATGCATGCTGTGATGTCCCCTCAGGAGTACACAAGTAAGAATTCTGAACCTTTTTGAATAGTCATTAGATATTCATGAGCTATTAGCCTTTATAATCAGCTGCTGATTATTTATTTAGTAAGTGGCTGGTGCTGTTTTTTTATAGCTTCACATCAAATAGCTACTCCGCTCCACAGGGGCACCATAGAAAAATAATAGACCACAAATGAATTAACACACAACAGAATACTAATTCAGGAATTCAAATTCAATATGAATGATAAATATAGTGTACTGAGTTGGTGGCTTTTTGATCCATAGTGGTTGTGGTGAAATAAATGTTTAAACAAAGCAATTCATCCAATAGATATTCACGCAAACAATCAAAGAAATATAGGACTTTCACACGGGACATTACTATTGAAACCAATAGTCAACACATTGAGTTAATTTGTGTCACTTATGTAACTATGTTAGATTGTTATGTTTGTAACTATGTTATTATGTAACTTATGTTACTTTGTTATTACGTAATCCATGTTACTATGCTAATATGCAGCATACGTAACAACTTTAGTAAGTTACTATCGTTAATGCGTTAGTATGTAACATTATGTATGTAACTATGTTAGTATGTAACATTATGTAAGGAAGCTGGTACATACAAATCGTTTGTAAAGTATGTTAAGTTCGTAAAGTACATAACTATGTTAGTTTGTAACGTATCTAACAATATTACTTGTGTAGCTTATGTTAGTATGTAACGTATGTAATGACCTTGGTACATAACTGTTGTTAATACTTTAGTACGTAAAGTATCTAACTATGTTAGTGTGTAACGTACATAGGTATGTTGGAAAGAAATACACCTAACAACGTTAGTACGTATCAACGTTAATATGTAACATGTGTGTAACAATGTTAGTGTGTAACGTACAAAACTACGTTGGTACTCAAGGCCGTTAGATTGTCACATATGTCACTGTGTTAGTATGTGATGTTCATAAGGACTTTGGTACGCAAATATTGTAAAAACGTTAGTATGTAACATATTTAGCTCTGTAAGTGTGGAAAGTACATAACCATGTTAGTACAAAATGCACCAAACAGAGTTCATACATAACCACATTAGTACATAACGTGTGTTACAATGTTAGTATGTGATGTACGTTACAACAATAGCAGGTATCTAACGTTAATATGTAAATACGTTACTACGTCAAGTACTATGTAACAATCATACTTATTTGAACCAAAACCTTGAACTTTTTCCTTTGCATCTTGTGTTAGAGAGCAGTGTGCTCAAACACATTTCTTATGCACTGAAACAAAAGACTTTCATCATTATAATAATCACAGAAATGAACGTTAAAAGAACAATTATATTAAACCCTGGGACTCTATTGTATTAGTCATACAAAATGATTTGTCTGTATTTCCCTCTAACTTTTGACTCTGATTTGTATTAAAGTGGAAGCCTTGTTCAAGCACAGGCATTGATGGACCAGAAGCCTGCGGGACCATCTCCTCTCAGCCAATCACTAATCTGACCCAGGACCCTCGTCCGTTCTGCCACTGAGCATTACAATGCACCAAACTCCGACCTTCATCACTAATATACTCAGACAGGAGCTTGTCCCAAGTCCCAATGTTGCTCTTTGGCATTTTTTCATAGATATGCAAACAAGAGGACCAAGGCAATATTTTTGGGGTAAATTTAAAACATTTTCCAGCCAAAATAAATAGAAACACATACATTTCCAGTAATAATCATACAATTTTTGTTTGATTTTGTTTTGGTGCCAGCTTTGATGTTTTACTTTAGTGTACAAATCTCTCTGTGTGCCAGTTTATTGATTTTCTTTTTTTTTCTCATAGTAAAATAATGTGGTTTATTAGATAATGAATGTGAGATTTAGTTCCATTTCATGTTAGATATGCCTTGGTCCTTTTGTATTAAGTATACACTAAACAGGTACAGTCCATCAACAGGACAGAAAACAATTGTATCTCAATAATCCTTCTGATCTTTCTCTAATTACATTTTTTTTTATTGTTAATAAATGTTATTCATCGGTTGTTTGCTTTGTAACAATGCTCTTAAAACATTTATATTCAGCAAAAGTATTACAGTTTTCTGCTCCTTCCTGTGCTGTTTCAGTCCTAAAGGTCAGACAGAGTTTTTTTTCCAAGCAAAGCAATATCTTTCTCTTGAGACAAATGCTGATTTTGTAAGTAGTACTTCTAAATAAAGGAGGTTTGCTCATGCATTGGGATGGAGAAGCTGAAAGAACTGCCAGCCAGTACATGGTCCAACAGTGCCTCCATGTGGCATATGATATACAGTATAAGGCTTTGTTAAAACAAACAATAATTCCAGTGAAAAGTAACTTTTTCGCAATTATTTAGATATAAAAAGAAAAAACGTATACTTTTTTATGGTATTATTACTGTGGTTTTACTTTTCTGTTTTTTTGTTAAAGAGTTGTCTCCTTTTTATTGTAAAGGCATTTATATACTTGAGCATGGCTGAATGACTTACCACATGACAATATAGATAAATCGGTAATAAAAATATTTCCTCTGGAAGTTGTCAAGGAATCTCTGTACAAATGTGTGCACAAATTCAAGAGTATTAAATTATATTCGCTTATTGCACAAACATACTGTTTTCCAACCTGAGCCCATCCAGTGCATTTCTAGAAAAACCTTATATATTATTCTGTGTTTTTTTTCTATGAATATATTAATATCAGATTTCCTGCACTAGACCTTAAATATATATTAAGTAAAATCTGCAGAAAGTTTTCTGTAATACTCCTTTTATTACATACATTTTGGTTGTGAAGATAGGGATTTCAGGAAAATCTTGCTAAAAATAGCTGAAATTAATAAATACGCTGCTTTCTTATGTCATTTATGCATATGTAGAATGGGTTGTCCTGTAGTATATATGTTTGTGTGTGTGGTTATGGGCAATTGGCCCAACAAATTATTTATTTTCATAATAAAAGAATACATATATAAAAAGGGTTTTGACACAACGAACAAAACAGCACATAGACAGTAGTTCAATATCAGCTGACGGATAACTTTACGTCATTAGATTGATGAAGGGTTGGCAGACTTTTATAAAGATCTCCAATCTAGTTGCTAACAACCAATGATTTCTGAGTGTGAACAGACCACAGGGGCCCGAGAGGAATACCTCATAAATCTATAGGCCCCCGCTAGTTTTTCACCCTGGTGAGAAAGAGTTAGGGCCGAGGAGAGAAGAGGAGAGGAGGGAGAGTGACCAGGAAAACCCCCAAAGCACCTCGACTATACCAGTCTTCTATCAGACCAGGGAGTCAAATGGACCGAACTGAAACAGAGATGTAGAGGAGCACCAGTGAGGTGTTGACATGGATCATTTGGATTAAAGCAAAGGATCTCTACCACTTATAGGCGTCTTTATGCAGGGACAAATCTGGAAAAAAGACCAATTTTGACTGGATATAGTTCAGATGACGATTCAACCCAACGTGGTCCAATCAATGTCAGCAACTCAAGTCCTGCTCAAGCACAGCTCGGCCCTGCAGAAGATTGAACGCAGTTTGTCGAGTTGAAAGGAAGTGTTTTTTCCTTTCAACTTTTTTTTTTTTTTTGGAGATCATGGCTGTGTGGAGGACCTTGTTTTTGGGGAAAAGCACTACAAGCTAGAAGAAGTTCTGTGGTCACTAAAGCTGCTGGTCATGTCGGTGGATCTACTTTCTCTTGCCACCTATTGCCAATTAATGCTGTTTCCTTTGGATTTATCTCCAACATTTTACAGGTTTTAATAACATTTTGGAGATATGACAAGCAATGTTTGTTCTACCCTGGATTGTGCTAGACATATTTTCAAAAACGACTTGTCTTTACAATCATCTTCAATCCATGTTTTGCATCACAGTATGAAATGTTTGTCCAGACCTTAAAACCTTTTCCAATTTAAAGCAGGAGCCAACCGTCACACAGCTCTGTGTGATCTGGCTCTGAAACGTTGGGGCGTGACCTCTAACCTTTTAAACTGTAGATCTGCAATGAACTGCACTCCTAATGCCACCATTGTGCCAGAGCTTGGCCTTGTCCTGAGCCCAGGGGCTGGTGATGGAGGGTCCCAGGAGAGCGATGGTGGCGGCGGCGGAGGCAGCGGTGGCCTTTGGGTGACGTCCCTGCTCGGCGCCACGCTGATGATCATGTGCGCCATGGGTGTGGTGGGCAACACGTACACGCTCATCATCACCCGCTCGGCCGCTTTGCGCCGGACGGGTTCCATGTACGTCTACATCATCAACTTGGCTCTGGCAGACCTGCTCTACCTCTCCACCATCCCCTTCGTGGTCTGCACCTACTTCGCCCACGACTGGCTGTTCGGCGAGGCCGGCTGTCGCATCCTGCTGAGCCTCGACCTCCTCACCATGCATGCCAGCGTCTTCATCTTGGTGGCCATGAGCCTGGAGCGCTACCGAGCCGTGGCGAAGCCCTTCAGCGCACACAGGTCCTCGTCCCGTAAACGTAGGCTAGCCGCATGGATTATCTGGGGGTTGTCTTTCGTGCTAACGCTTCCCATGATGGTGATGATCCGACTCCGGGAGGGCAAAATAACGGCGGCTGGTTTGGTGAAGAGGATCTGCTTCCCTACCTGGACCCCTGAGGCCTTCAAGGCTTATATAACCGCCCTGTTTCTAACAAGCGTTCTAGTTCCTGGATTGATAATCGTTGGGTTGTATGTTGGGCTAGCTAGCCGCTACTGGGCAGTGCAGGCTAGTTTCGGAGGCAGCAGCCAGTCCACCCGGAGGAGAGGACTCAAACAGAAAGTTGTGTCGATGATCTTTAGCATTGTAGTGGCCTACTGGGTTTGTTTCTTGCCCTTCTGGGGATGGCAGCTAGCCAAACTGTTCTCTCCAGAGTCCCTCAGATCTTTGTCCCCGGCGGCTCATAATTACGTGAATTTCTTTGTCACGTGTCTGACCTACGGGAACAGCTGCATCAATCCGTTCCTTTACACTCTTCTGACCCGGAACTATAAAGATTACCTGGCCCAGAAGGGTCAGTCCGTGGGTTCAAGCAGGGCCGACCCCGTGTCAGCTGTGACGACGCCACTGCAGGAACTCTAGTGGATCAATAACTGATCGATGATCGTAGACTCGAACGTCTAAACGATTGACTGCTCATCAGCCTGAGAGAGGACATTTCTTTTGTAGTAATTGTGTACAAAAGTGGAAAATGATTTGTGAGACACTTGTAATCTGACGTAGATCTTTGTACAAACTTTGTTAATGCTGCAAACATATTCGGTGTGATGCTCCACGTTTCCAGTTCTGTTTAATCAGAGCTGTTAAGGATTGAGAGAAACTCAGCACAGCAGGTGGATGTTTGCTAACATGAAAGTCTGACTGTAAGTCTTCTGGTTGGAGGGCAAACAGTGCAAATGCCACAGTATTTGATTTGTGTTCTGTATTGTAATCCAACACTTATCCCCACATGCACAGTACAAATGCCTGTCTAACAATCTACAATTCTGCCTTCTTGACATTCATGATTTCCTTCTGACAAACATTTGATAGTATCTTTAAGCTACTGATATTTGGGTTCAAATGTGAGTTGTTTTCCAATTGAAAAAGGTTTCAATCAACTCATGACAAGATTTCATAACAGCACTTTGTGTACTTTGCAATTGTTCTGAACATTCTGATAATTTTAACAAATTAAATGTTACGAACTGCTTTTCCTTCACTCGTCTATTTGACATCCACCTGTCACCCACACATAAACACACACATGTAAAGGATATTTCATCTACTCTTTGGGAATGTGGTTGCACCGTGCCACATTCCTCATCCTCGAGCCACGGCGTCTTTGAGTCCTCCTGCAAATTGTCCCCTTGAGATTGGACATCTCACCTCTGTCATATACAGTTTGTCCTTTTGCATGATCCTGTTTTATCCTCTATAATCAGCCCTTTACTCTCAGGTCAGTCGCCACAGTATATTGGCCACAATCACGAACAATTAACAGTTCAGTTCCAATTTTCCCTTCTTTAAATTTGTTCCCATCTTTTCAATATGGCCCATGTCTAATACCAATTTAACCATGTCACCTTTTGGTACAAAGTTGCATTTAAAAATGAATTAACGTTAACTATTTATTAAGTCATCACTTATATGGTCATCATGCAGCTGACAAAATATCCCCATAAAATTTCCCAAATTTATTAATTACATTAAGACAATTACTTTTTTGTTTTACAAGTTATCTGAAATGTTATGTTCAAATATGCAAATGAGGCATTATATTGAGAAAGTAGTAAAATAAACACCTAAATGTTTTTTTTTTTATGTTTTCTAGTCTGAAAAAAGACATTTTATAGAAGCAAAATAGACCAAACTCTCAAGTGCATGAAATAACGCTGTTTTTGCCTGCAGCGTCTCGCTTTAAATTTATCTAAACAACATCTCTGTTTAGTTGCAATGTGATCCAAAACTTCCCTGTCCTCTCTGAATACCTCCACTAAAGGTGTCAAAATTCTTTTCTCATGAATTCTTTGACATGAATGCTCAGTCTGAGGTCAAATAGTCAAAATATGACTGATGTCAGAGCTAGGAGCGTATTTGAAAGTCTAAAGTAAGTAAAATACAGATATTTTTAATAGTACTTTTGTTTCCGATTTCTAACATTGTGTTTGTTTGAGTGTTGCATTTAGAGTTAAAAGAACAAACATCAATTGTCGATTAATTATTATTTGAGGTTATTAGTGTGTTAGAGAGTGAGAGACATAGACAGAGACACTTTTCTTTTCTACACAGAATTTATTCAGAAACCCAGCAACAGATGAGACGTCGAGCTGACACAACGAGGTAAGATGTGCTGTGGCTCCCTCTTTAGGTCATTTAATCTCATTACAGTATCAGCACTCCTTGGTATAAATCTCTAGTGGTATTTTTTCTATATGCCTCAGCAGGAGAAAAGATGGATTTCGAGGCATGGGTTCAGTAATGTGAAACAGACTATTAAAGCAACAGACACAAGGTGGACAGGTCAAGAGTCAAGAACTTCTACTTGACCTTGATGCCGATGATCCTCGCGTCACCGCTGACATCGAAGTACTTGTACTTGACGTCTCCCAGTCGGTTGGGGAAGTTCAGCATGGAGCCATCAGGAAGCTTGATGTAAAACTGATCCATGTTGAAGTTGACGTGAAACTGTAGAGGACAAAGATAGGCCCTATGATTTATCTTTCCGTGTCAAGTTTCAGTAAATTTCATACATCGAAATAGATAAGAGGATGTGAAAAGAATGACTGAGGTAGATAATCTCTATTTCTCAACAGCTATTAAGTTCAATGAGCCCATAAACCACCACATGATTGGACGGTCGATGTCTGTTGACTTAACTGCTTTAGCACAGACACCAAGGCCATTATTTATAACCTCCTTATGGCAAAAGACATCATGGAGTTTGAGCTTGGGCCAAATGACTGCAATAAATACAGAAAAAGTACTTCACAAATGGTCTTCAAGAGAATATTCTTTAAAACACAACAGCTCTGTGTGTGAACTTTAATCACGCTCAAAATCGGCTTTGAGCCTTTGTTGTCCAAACATTGATAAAACCATAAGAATGCAACTTAATTATTTAAAAGCTATGCCGACTTTGTCTCTGGAATGAGATATTTTCCATTTTAGGTGCTGCAGAATCCGATATAAAAAGATTAAAGGGACGAAAGGTAAAACCCTTTCTGGAGCAGAATTTAAAGCGAGAACCACATGATGAGACATGATTGTGTGAACTTTCTTTTACTCTTGAATTAAACAGAACTGGCTTAAAATTAGACAAATTTACTTATGAGAGAAGGAATCACTTGTTCTTCCTCTTACAAATGAAAAGGTGAAACAACAAGCAATCAAACGCACCCTGTCTCGATAAAAATATACTAAGTATGAGTAGCTTATGTGGACTAATCATCATTTTAACTTGTTATAGTAGCAAAAGCACAGGGAAAACAACCACAGGACCTTCACCCAGGAGACTGCTGTTCGTTTCCTACGTGTAACCTGAAGTCAACGTTGACTTTACTCTATGCTACGTAAGAAAGTTGTCCGGTTGTTTTTTGTGCAAGTTAGCTTGTTAAGTTAGCTTGTGAGGTTACCTTGTTAGGTTACCTTGTTACGTTACCTGGTTACGTTACATTGCTATGTTACGTTGCTACGTTACGTTGTTACTTTACGTTGCTACGTTACGTTGTTACTTTACGTTGTTAAATTACATTTTTATGTTACGTTGTTATATAAAGTTGTTTTGTTAGACCACCATTGTAAACGAGATGTCTATAAAACTGTTGACAGGACACATGAAATGGCAAACAATCAAGTATGTCTTTCTAATATGATATTTTGATCCATGGAGGTTTTATATTTTTAACTTTCCTGAAGACCAGACAAGCCATTTAAAATCTGTGACTTCATCAAAATGTTAAGTCTATGGGTTACGTGGGATATGGTGGGTGGGAGAAAAACTGCTCACATTCATCGGGCCGCATACCCCTAAAATAAATGGGGAAGCTAGAAAACTTTCTTGACTTATCCGTCCAGGCGAGAAATTCTCATTGAACTGTACAGGCGCAATCCTGAACCTAACCAATCGTTTCCCAACGTTTCCCTCATTGCATTGTGCGTTTCTGCAACCGTGACACAAGGCTGATATGAAGCCTATTTACGGAAGGTATTTTTGGTTCTTGGTCTGCAGAAATGTTAAATGAATTACAAACGTTCGACACCATCACTCTCTCCAAACACACCTTGCATTCCTCCCCACGCACGAAGGGGAAGTTTCCCTCACGGTGCTCGTCGCCCCAGCTTCCGCCGGACAAGGAGTTGAAGACGATGGTGTTGGTGTCACCGCCGGCGTCGAAGCGTGGGTTGAAGTGCATTGCGATGTTCTCAGGGTCATGGCCGATGTTGATGGCAAAGCTGCAATGGAGGCAGGAACACAGAGGTCAAAAGGGTGCAATGAAAACAGGAAGAAGTGAGTGAAACATTAACCTAGACACCATGTTAACTTCCTCCTTATTAAACATAACCGAATCCTCATTGTTAACTTTATCCCTTATGAGGGGAACTTACGAATCGCAGTTTTCCTTGGGCTTGATACGGATCTTGAACTCATGCCCCTCCTTGATTGTCATGTCGTGGATTTTCTGCAAAGAGAAAAGACAAAATGGGAACTGGTTTTGATGGATTGATGGATGGATGGTTGCCTCATTCCTAAAACTATCTTTTCACAGATCACACAGAATATTGACTTTGAGGAAACAAGCAAACTACAAAACTTTTAAGTCAGAAAAAAAGCTACACTAGTTGTTCTTTTCATTTTATTAAAACTAAAGAATTTGAATCAGACAAACAATCTGGGGATGGAGGAGCCTATTATGTTATTTTAATATTTAATTCAGAACAAGTCGTCTTTGGCATATAAACGAACAGAGATGATTGTGTGGGAGAATTGGCAGTGCTCTTGTTTTGGCTGTTGATGATCAACCATGGTGGAACCGTGGCCTCGGCTGTAAAAGTACTGACACAGGAAGTCGCCGTATTTGTTCCTTCACGTGGCCATCATTTATGGACAATAAATCCATAAAAACACGTCCACGCATCAACCTTCTGCCGCAGTAGATATGCAGAGCCTAGATAGGTATACAGTTACCATGCCTCTGTAGAAGGTGTGTGTGTGTGTGTGTGTGAGGCTTAGCAAACCTGATAAAACACCCTTTATTGATTTTAATAGTTGAGCTCCAGGAACAAAATATCATTATAGCATACCAGGAACTTTCTCCAAAGTCAGTTCACCTAAGCAATAAAGCAATAAATTCCATTCACTATACTGTCCCTCCTGTCTATACGCTGGGCATCACCTGATACGAGTTACACATGGACTTCAATATCCTGACCCCTATAAACCTGCACCACACCTATAGATACCTCAGTCTACAGCTTACAATATATGCAGTCATGTCTTATCCCTTATCTCAGATCAATACGGGTTTATCATTGACTGCACAGGCAACGTGTAAGTATTTGGACCTTGAGAAGTGTAATTTAGTTTGCTGTGAAGCCAAGTACTTCCTGTTGAAAATATATCTCATATTTGTAGGTCAGCTTTGGTTTTGATCTACACATCTTTTACAAACTGGAGAAGTGAGAAATATGTCTAGTCCATCTGGAATGAGTGTAAATGATTAACAAGATACTCAGTTAAAAAATGATATAAATAGAAAATATTTTTTTTAAACCAAATAAAGTAGACAGGTGCTCATGCTAACAAACGTTGTCTCTTCTTTCTGTGGACTTGAATTAAAGCAATCAGCACCTTTGCAAAACCTGGTGAACAAGTGTTAAAAAACTCTGCAAAGAACGTTAACACAAACCTTCTACCTTAAAGACTTACAGCATCTCTCCTATGTGTGTGTGTTTATAAATGTAATGTAACACATTTAACATTAAAGTTAGATCATAGAATATGGCTATAATAAGTTGGAGAAGTTTTAGGAAAACCTTCTTGTTCTGAGTATAGGATAATGACAGAATTAGAAACAAGATAATGAATGCATGTATTTGTCCATGTGGAGAATGAAGAACTCTCCTGTGAATGAAGCTTACCATCTTGGCTGTCTTCAGTGGGTTGTGCCTCCAGTGACAAAGGTCTGCACCCAGGTGAGCGATTTATATAACAGTGGTGACGCTGGAAGGAAGCAACCAACAAGGAAAAAGGGTTGTAAAAAAAGGACACTGCACATCGCACACTACCATATTTGCCCATAGATGGAACCACTTCTTCAGCTTCATAATGCTGCACGTTGGAGGTTTTGGATCGTCACTCTCTGGTACGAGTTATTTAGTAGTTATTGTGGTTCATTCTGTCAATATCTGGCTACTTATTGACTCATGACACGTTTGACATTGGCATTTGTGAGTTACTGAGACATTTGCACCGCCTGTGTATAATGAGGTAGACACTTATCTTATGTTTGGTAGTGTTGCTGTGAAAAATTTGATATATTCCATACTGTTGGCAACTAATTTTTAAGAGCGATGTGGCTGTTGTGTATTAGATGCCTCATTTTATACTGTAACATAGTAACTATGGGCATTTAATATTGAGCATTTGTAATGTCATAATTGCAAAGCATGTTGAAATGAAACATATATGTTGATATGCAAATATAGGAAACAGGAAAGATGAAAGGGGAAAACACCCAACGAACTATGCAGCTATAAATATTTATAGCTGCATGGCCGACATGTATTCACAGAATAATTATCCTTTTCACTTGCTGTTTGTGCATTTAAATGTCACTTTAAATAACTATTAAGGTACCATAATAATTTCCTCTTCTATTCAACTGGTACATTTATTCATTCCAGTACAGGTTGACTTTCTCTTGTCAAAGATGAAAACACATTATAATAATTTTAATAATAAAATAATTATATATATTTTTTTTTTTCATACCTAAATTTAATCAGGAAAATCCTAATTTTCAAGTTATTTATTATGATTATGTCATACAGAGGCCGTGTGGAAAAGATGGAAGGTTGGGTGTTTTCCCCTTTCATCTTTCCTTTGCCTACATGTATTCACAGAATAATTATATTTTTCACTTGCTGTTTATGCATTTAAATGTCACTTTAAATAACTATTAAGGTACCATAATAATTTCCTCTTCTATTCAACTGGTACATTTATTATTAATTTCAGTACAGGTTTACTTTCTCTTTTCAAAGATGAAAACACATTCATTATTATTTTTATAATTTTAATTATTATTATTAGTATTATTATTAGTATTATTATTATTGTTATTATTATTATTATTGTTATTATTATTATTATTAATATTATTATTATTATGTCATACCTACATTTAATCAGGAAAAATCCTCATTTTCAAGTTACATGTATTCACAGAATAATTATATTTTTCACTTGCTGTTTATGCATTTAAATGTCACTTTAAATAACTATTAAGGTACCATAATAATTTCCTCTTCTATTCAACTGGTACATTTATTATTAATTTCAGTACTCAAATGTTTTGCACAATAGGCGTGGGCATTTAATATTGAGCATTTGTAATGTCATAATTGCAAAGCATGTTGAAATGAAACATATATGTTGATATGCAAATATAGGAAAAAGGAAAGATGAAAGGGGAAAACACCCAACGAACTATGCAGCTATAAATATTTATAGCTGCATGGCCGACATGTATTCACAGAATAATTATCCTTTTCACGTGCTGTTTGTGCATTTAAATGTCACTTTAAATAACTATTAAGGTACCATAATCATTTCCTCTTCTATTCAACTGGTACATTTATTCATTCCAGTACAGGTTGACTTTCTCTTGTCAAAGATGAAAACACATTATAATAATTTTAATAATAAAATAATATTTATTTTTTTTTTGCGTGTCATACCTAAATTTAATCAGGAAAAATCCTAATTTTCAAGTTATTTATTATGATTATGTCATACAGAGGCTGTGTGGAAAAGATGGAAGGTTGGGTGTTTTAAAATTAAGAAACATAATTAAAAAATGGATGGATAGATAGATAGATAGAAATGCATATGAAAAATGAAATCAAAAACAAAGTATAGATACAATCTGTTTCTTTGAGAATGTGTGAGAGCCGTTATGGAAAAAACCCCATCATATTACTGTATTGATATTTAAAAAGCAGATAATAAATAGAACATCATATCAAATGTTTTGCACGATAGGCGTGGGCATTTAACATTGAGCATTTGTAATGTCATAATTGCAAAGCATGTTGAAATGAAACATATATGTTGATATGCAAATACATAATTATTATCACGCGTTTCACATTCAAATATATACAAACAAACTGGAACCGGAAAAAGGAAAGATGAATGGGGAAAGATGAAAGGGGAAAACACCCAACAAACTACATGTATTCACAGAATAATTATCTTTTTCACGTGCTGTTTGTGCATTTAAATGTCACTTTAAATAACTATTAAGGTACCATAATCATTTCCTCTTCTATTCAACTGGTACATTTATTCATTCCAGTACAGGTTGACTTTCTCTTGTCAAAGATGAAAACACATTATAATAATTTTAATAATAAAATAATTATATATATTTTTTTTGCGTGTCATACCTAAATTTAATCAGGAAAAATCCTAATTTTCAAGTTATTTATTATGATTATGTCATACAGAGGCCGTGTGGAAAAGATGGAAGGTTGGGTGTTTTCCCCTTTCATCTTTCCTTTGCCTACATGTATTCACAGAATAATTATATTTTTCACTTGCTGTTTATGCATTTAAATGTCACTTTAAATAACTATTAAGGTACCATAATAATTTCCTCTTCTATTCAACTGGTACATTTATTATTAATTTCAGTACAGGTTTGCTTTCTCTTTTCAAAGATGAAAACACATTCATTATTATTTTTTAATTTTTATTATTATTATTATTATTATTATTATTATTATTATTATTATGTCATACCTAAATTTAATCAGGAAAATCCTAATTTTCAGGTTATTTATTATGATTACGTCATACAGAGGCTGTGTGGAAAAGATGGAAGGTTGGGTGTTTTCCCTTTACTATATTTTACCATAATCACTTGATATTTATTTATTTCATTATTTTATTGTTTTATTATTTTATTTATTATTTTTATTTGTTTATTTGATTGTCACTTGTTATTTCATTTTGTTTCTTATGCACTGTCTTGCTGGCTGGTCTGTCAAAGCATTTATTAAAAGTTTTTGTTTTTAAAAGGTGCTATTATAAATAAAGTTATTATTATTATTATTATTATTATTATTATTATTATTATTATTATTATTATTATGTCATACCTAAATTTAATCAGGAAAAATCCTAATTTCAAGTTACATGTATTCACAGAATAATTATATTTTTCACTTGCTGTTTATGCATTTAAATGTCACTTTAAATAACTATTAAGATAAAACATATTCATTATTATTTTTATTATTTTTTATTATTATTATTATTATGTCATACCTAAATTTAATCAGGAAAAATTTAATTTTCAAGTTATTTATTATGATTATTCATACAGAGGCCATGTGGAAAAGATGGAAGGTTGGGTGTTTTCCCTTTCATTTTTCCTTTGCCTACATGTATTCACAGAATAATTATATTTTTCACTTGCTGTTTTTGTGCATTTAAATGTCACTTTAAATAACTATTAAGATACCATAATAATTTCCTCTTCTATTCAACTGGAACATTTATTATTAATTTCATTAAAGTTTTCTTTACTTGTCAAAGATGAAAACATATTCATTATTATTATTATTATTATTATTATTATTATTATTATTATTATTATTATTATTATTATTATTATTATTATTATTATTCCTTTCTTTCCTTTGCCTACATGTATTCACAGAATAATTAACTATTAAGATACCATAATAATTTCCTCTTCTATTCAACTGGAACATTTATTATTAATTTCATTAAAGGTTTTTTTTACTTGTCAAAGATGAAAACATATTCATTATTATTATTATTATTTATTATTATTATTATTATTATTATTATTATTATTATTATTATTATTATTATTATTATCTTTCCTTTGCCTACATGTATTCACAGAATAATTAACTGTTAAGATACCATAATAATTTCCTCTTCTATTCAACTGGAACATTTATTATTAATTTCATTAAAGTTTTCTTTACTTGTCAAAGATGAAAACATATTATTATTATTATTTTTATTATTATTATTATTATTATTATTATTATTATTATTATTATTATTATTATTATTATTATTATTATTATTATTATTATGTCATACCTAAATTTAATCAGGAAAATCCTAATTTTCAAGTTACATGTATTCACAGAATAATTATATTTTTCACTTGCTGTTTGTGCATTTAAATGTCACTTTAAATAACCATTAAGATACCATAATAATTTCCTCTTCTATTCAACTGGTACATTTATTATTCATTTCAGTACAGGTTTGCTTTCTCTTTTCAAAGATGAAAACACATTCATTATTATTTTATTATTATTATTATTATTATTATTATTATTATTATTATTATTATTATTATTATTATTATCTTTCCTTTGCCTACATGTATTCACAGAATAATTAACTGTTAAGATACCATAATAATTTCCTCTTCTATTCAACTGGTACATTTATTATTAATTTCAGTAAAGGTAAAAACATATTCATTATTATTTTTATAATTATTACTTGTCAAAGATGAAAACATATTCATTATTATTTTTATTATTAATTAATAATAATAATGACAGCATTATTATTATTATTATTATTATTATTATTATTATTATCCAATTATAAGCTTTTATTATTACAGACCACTGCATATTCCCTGCATTTATGTCATAAATTTAATCATAAAAAGATGTCAAAGATAATAATTATTCAACTTACATTTATTATTAATTTCAGTAAAGGTTTTCTTTACTTGTCAAAGATGAAAACATATTCATTATTATCATTTTTATAATTATTATTATTATTATTATTATTATCATTATTATCATTATTATTATTATTATCATTATTATTATTATTATTATTATTATTATTATCATTATTATTATTATCATTATTTATTATTATTATCATTATTATCATTATTATTATTATTATCATTATTATTATTATTATTATTATTTCATTATTATTATTATTATTATTATTATTATTATTATTATTATTATTATTATGTCACACCTAAATTTAATCAGGAAAAACCCTAATGTTCCATGTTATTTATTATGCTGACGTCACACGTCACCGTGTGGACTTTCTGAAAAGTAGGTCGGGATTTCACCACGCTGACGTAAGCACACACGTCATCGTGTTGACTCGCTCAGCCAATCCCGTGGCTCTATTCCGCTACGGGGGCGTGTCTTCCCCCTCCAGTGCTCAGAAACAGAAGCTAACCAGAATAATAAAGTTAGCTTCTCTGCTAGTTAGCAACTCCTGGTACGTGCTCATTCAAAGAGGGATTTTTAATTTTTTTTAAAAATTTGGATAAACATGTTGTTGGCTGCTGCGAGGATGCATTGTGTTCACGTATTTATAAATGTTTATATTAACAACAGCGAGCTCGAATGGTTGTTAGCGTTAGCATCAGCTAGCTAGCGCATATACGCGTGTTTATTTATCTTTGTTGTTGTTGTTGTTGTTGTTTTTCTGTTAGAAATGGCGTCGTTAGCGGCCACAGAACCGGTGGCCTGCCCGTCTGCGGACTCCATAGTGCCCGCCTGTATGTTCGCTCCGGACCGGGGCTGTGCGGACGAGGCGTCCGGCTCAGAGGGCTCCGAGGACGGGGAGCGCACCGCCGGAGAGGCCGCGGACCACCTGCACCTCAGCAGCAAGGTGGGCCTCCGACCTCCGACCTCAGGGTGGTCCTCACAGGGTGCAGGAAGGGTTCACCAGGAATGCTGCATGAGAAGAGACTGTTATGTCTGTGCAAAACAGCAGACAGTGACACGTATGTTGCTCTACATGTGACATACGTGTCACTGTCTGATTCCACATCCATACATACAAAGAGAACCAAACAAGTAAGGATTAAGTTATGTGTAGTAAGATGGAATGACACAGGGAAAAAGTATTGAACACATGAAGAAAGGGAGGTGCTAAAAGGCATGAAAGACATTTTATTACACAGGAATGTTTCACAATGAATGTTGCATGAAAAGCCTCTTTTATGTCTGTGCAAAACATCAGACCAACATACGTGTCACTGTCTGATTCCACATCCATACATACAAAGAAAACCAAACAAATACATTCAGGGATTAAGTTATGTGTAATAAAATGTCTTTCATGCCTTTTTGCACCTCCCTTTCTTCATGTGTTCAATACTTTTTCCCTGTGTCATTCCATCTTACTACACATAACTTAATTTCTGAACTTATTTGTTTGGTTTTCTTTGTATGTATGGATTACTTGGGTTGTTACCGACATCTGGTGAAAATTTCATGTCGATAGCACCTTTAGAAATATATTTACTGAGAACTTATTTGTTTGGTTTTCTTTGTATGTATGGATATGGAATCAGACAGTGACACGTATGTTGCTCTACGTGTAACTGCATCCAGCTGGCAGGTCAGCAGCCTGCTGCATGTGCACACTGTGCACTCATTTATTATTGAGCAAAGGCTGCAGAATAACTGCATTTTTCAAAAAAACACACTTTGCAAAAGCATAAAGCCTTGAAAACAAGGGTGAAATAAGTATTGAACACGTCAACATATCCATACATACAAAGAAAACCAAACAAATAAGTTCAGGGATTAAGTTATGTGTAATAAAATGGCTTTCCATGCCTTGTTGCACCTCCCTTTCTTCATGTGTTCAATACTTTCCCCCTGTGTCATTCCATCTTATTACACGTAACTTAATTTATTAACTTATTTGTTTGGTTTTCTTTGCACTCATTTGTTTATTGAGCAACGGCTGCAGAATAACTGCATTTTTCAAAAAAACACACTTTTGCAGAGCACATAGCTTTGAAAACAAGGGTGAAATAAGTATTGAACACGTCATACAAAGAAAACCCAACAAATACATTCAGGAATTAAGTTATGTGTAATAAGATGGAATGACACAGGGGAAAAGTATTGAACACATGAAGAAAGGGAGGTGCAAAAAGGCATGGAAAGCCATTTTATTTCACATAACTTAATCCCTGAACTTATTTGTTTGGTTTTCTTTGTATGTATGGATTACTTGGGTTGTTACCGACATCTGGAGAACATTTCATGTCAATAGCACCTTTGGAAATATATTTACTGAGAAAAATGGTGACGTGTTCAATACTTATTTTACCCTTGTTTTCAAGGCTATGCTATGTGCTCTGCAAAGTGTGTTTTTTGAAAAATGCAGTTAGGCTGCAGCCGTTGATCAATAAACAAATGAGTGCAAAGAAAACCAAACAAATAAGTTCAGAAATGAAGTTATGTGAAATAAGATTGAATGACAAGGAAAAAGTATTGAACACATGAAGAAAGGGAGGTGCAAAAAGGCATGGAAAGCCATTTTATTGCACAGGAATGTTTCACAATGAATGTTGCATGAAAAGAATCTTTTATGTCTGTGCAAAACATCAGACATCATACTGTTCATACATATCCATACATACAAAGAAAACCAAACAAATAAGTTCAGGGATTAAGTTATGTGTAATAAAATGGCTTTCCATGCCTTTTTGCACCTCCCTTTCTTCATGTGTTCAATACTTTTTCCCTGTGTCATTCCATCTTATTACACGTAACTTAATTTTTCAAAAAACACACTTTTGCAGAGCACAAAGCCTTGAAAACAAGGGTAAAATAAGTATTGAACACGTCATACAAAGAAAACCCAACAAATGCATTCAGAAATGAAGTTATGTGTAATCAAATGGAATGTCATGTCAATAGCACCTTTAGAAATATATTTACTGAGAACAATGGTTCAATATTTGGACTTGCTTGACTCTGTGTTTACTCTTTGCTAAGTCTATCTTTGTTGTGTCTTCCCTGTTCAGCTGGTTCTAGTGAGTCCAACGGGGCAACAGTATGATTCATTACTCAAGCATCTGAGGGAGCAGATAGGCGAAGGCTGTGGAGAGACAATCTATGTGGTTGGGATGGGTTCAGGTAAGGGTGACTAACTGTGTGAGCAGTTTAAGAATGAACTCTTCGTTTGACAATACACCTGGTTCCATCAAACAGCACATAATTAGAACGAATGTCTTTTATTATTCACACCTTGATCTATCATCAAATGTGACGTTATATTAAATGTGTGAAATAAAACAGTTGTAAGCTTGAAAATCTTGCTTACAGATTTAAAAGACCTGCTTAAAATCTCACTTAAAGAGTCTGGAGGTTAAAAAAGTTACGTTCTGCAAGCCAAAGTGCGTGCTGTATGAACTGACACATTTACTGCATGCAGTTGTTGTTGTTGTGTTGTTGTGCTGTTGTTCGATACAGTGAGATGGAGGGAAACGCCTGTGATACAAGTGGGTCAAAGCTGAAAGCTTCCTGTAGATTCAGAAGATAAAGTAAAGTGCTTCATCCCAGAACAACCTCAGTCCTGATAAGACCTTTACTGATACTGCTCTGGCCTCTAGGCTTTCATAATCAATAACATTAGCTGTTGCCGATGCTTCTACCATCATAGATAATCAGATCTAATGTTGAAAAAAGATTATTGATCAACTGATTATTCTAAATGAAGATAATGCGTTCCTAACATTTATGAAAAAATCTAATATGATAATAAAATAAAAAAACGGATTAAATATCTCTATATTATCATTGGCAATAATGCAGATATGTAAAAAATGAATTTAAGAGATGAGAAGATTATTTTGTTATGTTATAGACTGGTGGGGTTTGTTAATATTTTTCATACAAAGCAGAGTCACCACTGTGTAGTAACACAAACGTCACTCTGTCAGCTGTGGCCCCGTGTGTCCTCACAGGCAGCTAACCCCATTTGTTTAGTTTTCGCTCTGAACTCCTCTGCTCCACAAACAGCCACGAGGGCTTTTGTCGTCAACCAGAGTTATTTTTTGCCTGTTGCAGCAACACATGTGACCCTTGTGGACTGTTGGTGGGTCAAAGGGTGTCGGATTCTCCCATGTCAGCAGAGGGAATGTCAATAGTTCACCAGTTTCTGTCTGGACGAGGAGCCGGCTGTCTGGCCTGTTGACCTGAATGGTTGTTTCTGGTTCTCAATCTGATACCAGTTTTTGTGTCCAGTTTATGGAATGCTGTTTATATTGAGTGAAGCAACAGTGAGCCACTTAAACCACTAAGTAGTTGGTGTAATAAGATAAGATAATCCTTTATTAGTCCGACAGCGGGGAAATTTACAGGATTACAGCAGCAGAGAGGATAGTGCAAAAAAAAGACACAAAAAAACAAGTAATCACACAGTAAAGAATAATAAATAAGTAAAAAAGCGTTAAAACAACAATAACTGAACTATTCTATAAAAAGGGATGATTGGTAATATTGAGTGAAGGCCTAACATAAAGTTCCTTCACTGAACAAGACACTAACTAGTTTTTACTTAGAAAGTTATACCTCTATGTAGTAACCTTTGACAATCTGATATTCTTGGATTCGGCCCAAGACGACTTTGTTGTACGGTCACAGAAAAAGTTTTTTCTTCCTCACGTTGTCCATCTCTCTCCTCTCTGGTTAGACGGGGGTGACTACGGTCTGGATGAGAAGGACATGGAGGCGTCGGTCGCCACGGTGCGGTCGCTATGTGAACAAATTGAGGCCGACCTGATTTTCCTGAGAGAGAGGACTGACACCGGCGGGAAGATTCGTGACTACCTCATCCGCCGGCGTGTGGGCGAGCAGGATTTCCTGGAAGTCAGGTAAAATTCAGAGAGATGTTTAGAAACCGATCAGAATTCCAATGTCTTTTTCTTATGTCTCATATTGTCTAGAAATCCTTATGTAATCCAATAGATTGTATTTTCACATGTCTTTTAGTATTAGATTGTTATGTGGGTTTTGTTTTTCGATGGGGAAATGGATGAGTCGTCTGTGTTGAGGATACATGTTATTTTACAGCAAAACCCCTCTACAAACACAAAACAAAAACACAATATCAGGAACAGACATACAGACAATAAACAAGGTTTTTGCTTAATTAAAGGTACAGTATGTAGCATTTCAAGGGCTCTTTTGGCAGAAATGTAATATAATATTTACTACTATTTTTCATTGGTGAATAATCAGCTGAAAATAAGAATTGTTGGCTTAGAATGAGCCCTTCATATCTACATAGGGAGCTGGTTCTTTTCATGGAGTCGGCCATGTTGCACCGTCATGTTTCTACAGAAGCCCAGAACGGACTAGCCAAACACTGACTCTAGAGAGAAACTTTGACATTTTAACAATACCTGAAGGTCAACATATTTCTCCTGCATGCTTGAGAAGGGAGTGGTGAGCTGAAGGGCCTTCAACATGTGTCATGTTTACACTGAAACCTGTTGTTCTCACTCTTCATATTTTCCTCCTCCTCCTCCCTCTCGCCTCCAGGGTGGCGGTGGTAGGGAACGTGGACGCGGGGAAGAGCACTCTGCTGGGGGTGCTGACCCACGGTGAGCTGGACAATGGCAGAGGCTTTGCTCGCCAGAAGCTCTTTAGACACAAACATGAAATGGAGAGTGGCAGGACCAGCAGTGTGGGCAATGATATCCTGGGTTTTGACCAGGAGGGACAGGTGAGCTTCTGCCAACGCTCAAGATTTACAGCATGAGCAATGGATGGCCATGGCAAGTGCTAGATGAAGAGAGTAACAGCTCCTCTTCTGAGAGTTCTACTTCTCAAAGACATTTGGTTTAATTACAAAACATCAAAAACAGTGTGATTACTACTTAATAAGCAAGCTTTGTTGATTCCTCAAAGTGTTTTATAGATGTGAGATGTGATACCATAGCAACAAACGATGCATCATTATACTGGGCACAATGTTTTTGTTGCATGAGAAGAAAACATCTCACAGTGTGCATCTCACACTGCTCACAGTTGTACAATATGCAAATGTTTATGGTGTAAAAGGAAAAAGAGAGACTTCCTTTACGTTGAAAATCCAGATACACGGCCAAATTGACTGAAATATTTTGTCAATATGAGCAGTAGGCTAAATATGTTCAATTCCACTTCTCATTCAGATTAAATACCAGTTTAATGTGGAGAAATCGTTTTATTGTACAGCATGTTTTCATTTCTTTCTCATGTTGTGTAAATCATCTCCTGTTCTCTGCGTCTGCTCCTTCTCCTTCAGGTGGTGAACAAGCCGGACAGCCACGGTGGCGGCCTGGACTGGACCAAGATCTGTGAGAAATCCTCAAAGGTCATCACCTTCATTGACCTGGCGGGCCACGAGAAGTACCTCAAGACCACCGTGTTCGGCATGACGGGACACCTACCGGATTTCTGCATGCTCATGGTGAGAGAGGAGAGAGGGTTGGGGAAGAGTGTGGACTTGTATTGTTGTTTCATTTTCAATTCCTGATTAAACCGCCTCTGCAAACTCTAAATAGATTATTAAAGACAACCCTCTTCTGTTTCCCTGTTCCCCCTCTCTCTCTTGTCTCAGGTTGGCAGTAACGCTGGCATCGTTGGCATGACCAAAGAGCATCTGGGTCTGGCTCTGGCCCTGAATGTGCCGGTGTTTGTAGTGGTGACTAAGATAGACATGTGTCCAGCCAACATCCTGCAAGGTAAAGAGACATACCACTGTTTGACTCATAGACCTGTTGTTGTAGGAACCCCAAAAAAGCCGTTTATGTTTCAAGGTGCAATGTGGTGTAACGCTTGGCCACTTGCTCCAAAAATATACGGGGCAGCATATCACCTGAAGTACTTGGTTCATATCATCAAGAATATGCTAAATTCTAAATGAGTTGGCGGATTTTGGGGATCAGAGGGTTAAATCGAGGCATTTAAAAAAAAAAAATTGTCCTGGGAGTCGCTAAATACACTTAAAAAGTAATCTGCTCTCTACCTCCAAAATGTTTTTTTCCTCTCATGTTGAACTGAGGACAGAATGGACGCTACAGTTAGTAGTTTTTACTAGAAAGGACAGGCCGCAGCTAGCTGGTTAGCATGCTCATTTCAGTAGCTGTCTCAGAACATACATAACCATACATACATAAGTGTCTTTTACATACCTGACATAACCTTTACACTGTAATCTCTTCGCATTCTGTTGTTGATGCCATTTTTATTTATGTTTTAACAAACATTCCTGCCAGACCTTATACATTACACCTTTTTAATCACGAGCTTCACATCTCTGCACAGCCTCTGACAAAGTAAGATAAGTTACCACACAGTGAGAAGCCAGTTTTAGTGAGAATAATGTCCTGCATGGGGAATTAATTATACCCACAGCAGTAATTACATCAGTACTACAACACCACCATTACATACTAGCTGTTTTTTTGGTTTAAAACTTTGTAGAAACTATTCCCTCTTCACACTAATTGGCTGTGATTTAATGACGCTATGGTAATGTGTATGAAATTCAACAATCAATCACAATGAAAGCTTCTCAATGAAGGTGATGAATTGTACACCCTAAAAGGCTGGAGAGCTTTTAATGTGAAACAAAAGGAGGAAGTGCTGAGTTTTCATGAACAGAAAATTGCTGAAAGAGCAAATTAACAAAGAAAGTGGGAGCAGTGGAGACGATGGGAAGTCTTCTCACTAAAATATGATAAAATAAGACGTTCTGACTGCCGTTTTTTTTGTTTTGAGAATTACTCGTGCGATGAATATTTTGTGTTTGTGTTCCTGCAGAGACGTTAAAACTGTTACAGAGGTTACTAAAGTCGCCGGGCTGCAGGAAAATCCCCGTGCTGGTCCAGAACACGGATGATGTCATCGTCACAGCCTCCAACTTCAGCTCTGAGAGGTGAGAGCGAAGGAGAGCATAAATAGATTGTTCAAAGATGGAGAGAAATGAAAAACAGACTGACGTGATGATGATGTGACAGGAAGCAACAAAGAAAATGTTTTATTGAAACAGGTCGTCTCATTGAGATCGTGATCTCGAGAGACCTGGAAAAAAAATTACAAGTACCGTAGTATTGAGAGTATAGTCTTCATCAAGTCAGATGAGAGATTACTTTTTTTGCAGCTCAGTCCATTAGTGAGGACAATAGTTGAAACCTTTTCTTCAAAGCTCAGATCAAACATGCGTTACATTGTTAAATCTATCCAAAATTTAAAAGAAATTTTAAAAAACATTCCTATAATTTTCCCCTTTCATTTGCATTTAAAAAATAACTGAAGTAAAATGCATTACTCCGGGTAATGAGAACTGAAACAGGCCTTCAAAATAAAAAAACAAAATGTTGAAATCTGTTGTTTTAGACATAAATGATTTTCAAAATACTTCCAAAGTTGTGACTCCTCAGCTTTGTAATTATGGCAGAACTAGAATACTATTGCAGCCTCGGTGAGTATTTTGGCTCTTAAGACCAGTGCATTTCTACTTAAACATATTTCCTCTTGCATCTTCAAAACATCTCGTCTTCAGTCTCAAATGTGTGTTAACATTCAACAGCATCTTTGATCCCTTTGGCTTCAGTTCCAAGTAGTAGTTTCTGTTTGTCTTGTAATTACCGTGTTTGAGAGTCATTTTTTACAGTCAGACATTTTCTCCTCCTCCCTTCCCTGCAGGATGTGTCCAATTTTTCAAATCTCAAACGTGACGGGGGAGAACATGGAGCTGCTGAAGATGTTCCTCAACCTCCTCTCGTCCAGGACCAACTTCAACAACGATGAGCCTGCTGAGTTCCAAATAGACGACACATACTCAGTGCCGGTACGGAATACAACACACAGCTGTACACACAGAGATGTCTTTTCTCTCCTGGTTCCTCGCTTCCCTTTTTCAAAACATTTAAAATGATTATGAACAGGGTCAACCAGATCAAACAGAACGGTTGGCAGCTGCAGTTTGAGAGTCTCTGCTGTTTAGGTTTATTACTGTGTGAAAGCAATAAGAGACGGTAGTAGAGATCAAAATGGGGACTTTGTGTTGGTTTACTAGAAAGTAAATGTGTTTTTTGTGAGTGTGCATTGAAAAGGCGGAATGATAGTGTGTCACGGACTGAAGATTAGTATGACGTTAGCTGTAAAGCTAAAGCTGTGAGGGTAGCAGTGAACAGTTTAGGCTTTTGGTGCATGCAGTTTATTGGTTAATAAATGGTACAGCTCCTCAAGACCCAAGCAGTTTGTCATTATGACACGTTCAGGGGAATCAAAAAGTAGCCTGCATCAGCAACCTGCGAAGCAGTCGCCACAGAGCTAAATCCTGCTTGCATTGATGTACAGCATGATTAACATAATATTATGTTTGTTTATGAAAGGACTAACGGAGCCAATAGTGTCTGACAGGCTGTGAGCCGAGGCCGGAACGCAAAGGGGATCAGATTTCATTAGATGTGGGGACTTTGTGTTTGTTTAGTGGAAAGATCATGTGTCCTTAGGGCTGACGAGTAGAGACATGAGTAGAGACATGACAGAATAAGTCTCAAAGAAAACTAAAACTACACCAATATGGAAACAGTCTGGATTTGAAGCCAGCGATTGTTCGTGGTGCTGCTTCACTCGCTGCTTCTTCTTCTTTTCTGGTGTTTATTTGGCGGTTTGCAAACCATCTTAGAGGTGCATTACCACCACAAAGTGGACTGGAGAAGCTACACTCGCATTCATGGACTCTGTCAGTGCCAGAATGTTCCACTTGTGAGCGGTTGCTGACTGTGTGGCACCTAGTGGTAACGTTTGGTACAGCATGTTGGGTCAGGAGTTTGGCTTAATGTCATGAATATGAAAAGCAGAGAGTCTCTACTGAAGTATGCGATTGTTGATTTTTCTCCTGGCAGGGTGTGGGCACAGTAGTTTCAGGGACTACGTTACGTGGAATGATACGACTGAATGACACGCTACTCTTAGGCCCGGACCCGCTGGGCACCTTCATCCCCATCGCCGTCAAATCCATCCACCGCAAAAGAATGCCCGTCAAAGAGGTCCGCGGGGGACAGACGGCGTCCTTTGCCCTCAAGAAGGTTTGTGGGGGAAATAATCTGCTGTTTTAGAACATTTTAATGCTTTTTTTTTAGACAACCTGGCACTAAGTTAAGTTTTTAAATTCCCCTTTTTCTGAAACTTTTGGGTGTAATATGCATTTGAATTAGTTTCATAGCTTAAAAATCTGTTTTTTTTTAATGCATGCAAATCCCAATTTGTGGGTTTTAGCTCGTGTTCTGTCTCTTAATTCTGGATTTGGCCTCATCAAGTCCCCCTTCTTCGTCTTCACTGTTCCCGCTGTGTTCTCGCCATGTCTCAGATCAAACGGTCGTCCATAAGGAAAGGCATGGTGATGGTTTCCCCGAAGCTGATGCCACAGGCCACCTGGGAGTTTGAAGCTGAGATTCTGGTGCTCCACCACCCCACCACGATATCCCCAAGATACCAGGCCATGGGTTAGTTCCAACACAGTCCTTTACCCCGTTTTTAAGCTTCTATATGTCGTTGGTTCGCCCTGAACCATTGCTCTCTCTCTCTCTCTCTCTCTCTCTCTCTCTCTCCATCATCACACCAGTCCACTGTGGCAGCATCAGGCAGACGGCCACCATCCTCACCATGAACAAAGATTGTCTGCGGACGGGGGACAAGGCCGCAGTCCACTTCCGCTTCATCAAGACCCCCGAGTACCTGCACTGTGACCACAAACTGGTGTTCAGGGAAGGCCGCACCAAAGCTGTGGGCACCATCACCAAGGTACCGGAGCTCGTTATCCCTCTCTGTATTTCAACACTTGATTCATGCAGCTCAACTCACGTCGGCCACGCTTGTGATTTTCAGCTTCTCCAAGCAGTAAACACCCAGGCAGCTAAGGCCCAGCAGGCCAAGCTGCTGGCCAGTAAGAAGACTTTCAAAGACGGCACGGCAGCCAATGAGGAGGCCGGATCGACAGCACGACCGCCCAGTCCGAACTCAGCACAGCTACCAGTGAGTGAACCAATGCTCCGTGCACCTTTTTATTATATACAGTGTAATACTTCCTGGTTACAGCATGTTTTATGCACCCAGTATTGGATACATTAATTAGTTAATTAAAAGTATTTGATGTAAACAGTTAGCCTCATGTATCACTGTCTTGCATTTATCAGCATTGCACCAAAAGTGATTAATTCTCAATTCAGAGCTGATTCCATGTTTGTTTTTTTCTTATTCAATCGTCAAAATCATGACATAATGCAGGACAGTTACCCTTGATTCAGGGTAGAATCATTGATTACTAAAATAATGAAAAAGATTTATTGAAAAAGCTACATTTTCCTCGTGTCAATAGGGCAATATTCTTTTTTTTTTTTACTTATTCATTCAACCATATTTGGTTACCTCTTAATAGTAAAGGCAATTTATCTGAACTATTTCGTAATGATGCTCCAGTTAGGATTATCTCTGCAACAAACTGAGCCATGTGTTTGAATGTTAAAAGTCATTTCTAATGCTACTTGTTTCCTTTTCTTTAAATGTTTGGGTGTATTTCTCTTCCACTGTCTCCTCTCTCTTACCGGTCTTAACTTTTATTCGCCTTCTCACCCTTCCCCTCATATCCTGCTTCCATCTCCTCTTTACGGTTACACTCATTTCCCGCGTCATTCTTTCTCATTTTCTCTCCACCTCCTCGTTTCCCTCCTCTCTGCCTTCTCTGCCCTTCATGCTCTTTTTTCCCCTCCTCCTTTAACACTTTTCTTCTACCACCTCTCTTGCTTTTCCCTCTCTCCCTGTCTTGGCATGCTGCGTCAGACAGTGGCAGAGGAGGAGGCTCTATGTAAAGATGGCAACAAAGAGAACAAGGTAAAGACGTTCCTGCAGAGTCGTGACGGGGTCCTTATCTTCTGAACTCTTGTGCATCACTTTTAAAAAAAGTTCCTTTTTTCAGGTTCCTCTGATGTTCTTAGAGGATGGTTAAATATCTTTTATCTCAGTCAATTTAAGCCCTCATAACCACCAAATATTATTTTTCAGATTTTTCAATCCTTTAAATACCAGTTTACATAATGCGGTTTAAAAGAAAACCACCAAAATTGTAGTATTTTCTGTGTACTAAATGCTAAATCCTCCTCCTGGGTAATGTTAATTATTAGTGACATACATTTTAATGTATTTTAATGTATTTTTTTCCCCCCAGGGATATATTTACATATTTGCCTACATAGGGCAAACATGAGGAAATACCTTAATCTGGTGGAAAATAGTAAAAACGACAGTTTTGAAGCCACGGCCCCAGATTAACAGCCTATAATAGAATGTTTATAAAAGGCTGTGGTTTTCATTTGGGAAACCTTGCTCCATAAAGGTGTGTGTGTCTGTATTTTGGATACACAGGTCATTTAAGACTTATTATAGGAGATGAGGTTGAACTTCCAAAATTCTGAAAGAAAAAAACAAAATTACACCTTCGCCGAAATGTTTGCCATACGCTAACACAGACGAAATTGATCGCGATATTGAAAAAGCCAAAAATGTCTCAAGTGATGCATAAGGGTTATTAATCTTGGATTTTGTTTTGTTGTCGGTTTCCTCACTTTCTAAACTTTCTAAACCGGTGTTCTCTGAGCATGCATACGTCTTACTTGTATTCAGAGTTTCACAGAGTTGAACCTGGAAGCTAATCTGGTGTTTGACTGCTGAACTGGAGCGCAGTGGTTTTTGATTAGAATCAGTTATGGTTGAGGTGCTGTGTTGTTTTTCTCCCTTTTTTCCCTGGTTGTGCAAATTACTTGCAGTATTTTAATGTGAGGTTTATGTATTTGTAACTAAGTTAGGGTTCTCCCTAGAGATGGACTAATACCATTTTTTTCCTTCCCGATTAGGGAAAATTAGGCAAATATCTATTGAATATGACTCTAACTTGTTGAGTAGTATTGATTGGGATCGGGAAGAGAGTGACACGTGTTGTTGTCTCTGTGTATCATAAATAAGCATATAAATGGTATGATATTGGTGATATTTGATGGGTGTATCTGAGGTATTTCTCATGCTGGTATTGGTATCAGGACAACTCTAGTTCTCCCTGGTCGTGGGATTTAATCATTCCATATTTCATTTAGAATATTTCGTCTTAAAAGATTTGAAAAGCTGCAAATAGTTATAATTAGAATTTCATACATTTGCAGTTACAACACTTGACCACCCAACAAAATGAAGACCACACCTGCTAGATGTCAGATGAAACTCTTACACTTTTATTGATTATCACAATAAGCAGAGGTGATACAACACAGAAAGAAAGTTGTATATTTAATGAATAAGGACATTCTAGAGGACTGAAAACCTCCTGCGGTAAACCTTTAACCTTTGGGATCTACTTTCTCATTTTATTCCTCCTCTTAGGACAAACTTTAACCAAGTCTTTACCTTCTTAACCTTTTAAGTTCAAAGCACGCGTGAGACATTCATTCCTGTTTCTCATCAATGCACCGTGACATCTAAACTGTTCTGTACCAACCGGTTTACCTGCTGTTCTTCATTGTTCTACGTTGATTCACTCACTGACTGATACTCACTGTTCTGTTTCCTGTCTGTGTGCAGCTCAAGTCGGGAGGCGGAGGACGTCGGCGAGGCGGCCAGAGACATCGAGGGAAAGGTCTGAACGCGGCTACAATCTCTACAGCGGTTCCAGCAGGAGCAGCAGGCACCGCCTAAACAAAAAACACACCATCTCATCTCTTTAACGGAGGACGTCGGCGAGGGGGGGGGGACTGCATGGCCCTGCAGAGGCTGTGTGCAAAGACTAAACGCCCATGTTTCTTTAATATTAAAGGATAATTCACCCATTTTTCTTCCAGTTAGTGATTGATTCTCAACATGAAGTAAATTGAAAACTTTATTGGTTGACTGCAGATTTCTATTTAGTTTGAGTTTTTTTTAAGTTTTTTTTGCAGTTATCTGAAATATCTAGCATTACATAACCTTTTTATAATAATTTTAATTCAAGTTTTGGGGGGTGTTCGTAGTTCATGATGATACTTATTTTATAGCATTAAATGTTTTCCCCACCCAGCAGAGGCATCGGTCACACAAATGGGTTTTTTTGTTGCTCATTTCCTTTTTCTTATTATTCACCTCTGCCTGACTTTCATTTTTTTTTTTACAAATTTCTTCCTCATTGAGACTAGAAGTTACAATACATTTATGGAATTGATGACATGAAGCAAAGCATTTTATAAATTGTAAGACACTGGTTACATTTTGTAGTCTTGAAGCCGGTTTGCCCTCCCGGTAGTTAAAATCCTCCTCTGGAAATCAGTTTGAAGATTTGCTTTCCCAGTTTTTCTGAAAAATGACATCGTAGATAAAGAGCAAAGCGGTCTCTTATCCATTTGATATGACATGCATTATGTTTAACCCTCCTTCCATTGAAAGGTCATTTTATCATTATTACTTTTTGCCAATGTTCAATATTCAATATTTCAACCCAAGCAGCACAACTTTCTTCCATTTCGATGCAGTCTGACCACTAAAAAAAACCCAATCCAGAATCTGACAATGTCAAGCACAAATTCATTCAGCAGTGGTGTTACACACCTTAAATGTCAAAAGGCCAAGTGAGAACATGTATAAATTATTGTTAAATAATGCAGCTGTGACTCGAGCGCACATTATCTCTTCTTACTCAACATGAATCAGAATGTGGCTGCAAGACGGATGTTTCAAGGCTTCAACGGGCAAAACCAAATGTTTTAAAGACAGGAAGTCATGTGACCCCAGATCAAATGTCTTTGGGTACAAACTGTATCCATGATTTACAGATATTTGATATAAATCAGTTTCAACTCCAGTAGTCCATCAGCCAGATAAACCATTTAAGGTTTTAAGCCATAACAATTCAATATAGGTAGAACAGAAACTCCCATTCAAGTCAACATACGTAGAAAGAGGCCAATTTGAAGTGTACCGGTTGCCATTATGACCATTTGACTCGTTTTCTGTAACCAGTGTAGCATGAGAGTGTGGTGGAATTACCAAAGATAGCTAGCGTATAGCTGGCTAGTTAGCTAGCTCGCTAATTTCTCCCTTGCAGTAATGCTACACTGGTTACAGAAGAGGAGCCGGAAAGGTGGCTAGTGGCCCGCTAACTAGCCAGTCTCCAAAGCTGCGTCCCATCGAGCTGAACACTTTATGGCCTCGCTAACGCATATTGTCGTCATAACGAATAACAAAAATCACAATCTTCCTGTGAATCAGATGAACCCGGAACACAACGTTCCTCCCCTACTCTAGTTTCCAGGTCTGAACACAGTCGTCGTGTACAAGCTAGTCAGCATTTGCAGGTCGCCTCTAATAAGCTAACATAAACCATTGAACACATCGAACTAAACTAAAGTTGCTACGTTTTATTGGACCTGACCACTATGATCTTTTGTTTTCCTCTGGTTTTATCGAGTTGTGCGGAGGTCACTGAATATTTTGGGGATTCACAATTCATTTTTTTTTTCTTCTTCTATGATTTCATGCTGGTCAGCCTGTTCTGAATTACCCATTTTATAAAGATCACAAAACATACTGAACTGCCAGATTATTAGACTTTCCCTTTTTGTCTTTTTTCTTTTTTTCTGAAGGGACACATTTTATTTGTTTGTACAAAAATACAACATTGTGCAGAGGAACTAAGGATGAGAATATTATGCCATTTGAATTTAAGTGGTGCCAGTTTGTGTTGTAAATCCTTTTAAATAAAGATGTTATAGAAAAGTGATGTGGATTCTATTTTTTTTTGCACATTTGAGACGTTCAGTTGATGCGTGAAAGACAATCAGCTAATGGAGTTTAACAGGATTGAGCTGAAAGGAGGCTGTTTACATTGAATTTAGATTTATTTTGCAGATCAGATAATTTGCTTTTTCAATGCTTACATGCCATCGTTACCTCACTAGCATTCTACATTAGCTTGTAGATGCCCTTTGACCTTCTTTATTTTATGACTTTTACAGAATACAGAAAACAAATGCTTAAAACAATTACTGCAAGCAAGGAAAGACACAGACAATGGTTGACGTCACAATGACAACGTCCACTTCTCATGTACAGTCTGTGGGTGTGACATGAAACTAAGGTACCCATCCAGAATCAAAAACCAGGACGGTATTAATGAAATTATATAACATAAAAATGTTTTTCTTGTAGTGCAAACAACAGCGAAGTATCACCAACACTGATTAACCAGTTTATAACTACCACAAGCATTTTGTCATGCTGCTATTTTCTTATCTATAGACATTTTTATTAATACGCCAAGTTGGATTACAGTTCAACGCACCTGCAGAACGAGCTGCAGCCTACTCCGTCTCGTTGTTTACCTGCATCCTCACGTTTTGTTCCCATCGTTGGTCATCTGTGACTTTAGAACAACAGATTTTTGCACAGTCAAAAGATATAAAAAGTGTGCGTCCTGGCCACATACACGTCGATCCCACTGGTCAGCAGCAGAGGACGTTGTTCCAGTTTCTGTTTCAAAAGTAGTTTAAAAAAGTTAAAAGAAAGAAGGCTTAAGAGAGCAGTTGCAAAATAATCTCCAACTCTAAGTTCTTTGTTTGCCATAATGACAAAAAAAAATACATCAAACCAAATAACAGGTTCTACTAAATAACTTTGGGATCCAAATATGTTTGAGGGCACAATGTGACTTTTTCATACATCTAAAGTCTCTTGTTAAAGCGTTGCCTCACATTGGAGGCGTTGACAGTTGAGTCTGTAATCAGCAACAGGAAGTCGTGGAGACAGATTTCAAATCGCTTTCACAGCAACGCTCACACAAACAACTCTCTTACGGCTTCGGGGGACACTCGGCAATGGAGGCCCACTATTGATGCAAAGGGCTTTTAATCAAACGTGTTCAATAGTTCAGAGAGAGTCACCCTTCCAGTCATAATTGTTTTCAAACCCCCTTTTGGCCCTGATACGGTAGTCTGTAACAACTCAGTGCTTCAGCAACATTTTAATCAAAGTCTCCCTCTGTGGATATCAGCGTCGACTCATTTTCACAGACGGTGTTCGCTCATATGGAAATGGAAATGGGAATGGTCTCCGAATGCAGAGCCCGGGGATCAATGAATGACTTGATGAATGAAGGTGGAGGCATTTCCAGGTTGCACTCTTTAACAGTTTATGAAAGTATTAAAGAAACAACTCCCGGGCAGCACGTCCCTGTGATTCTGTTCAGAGAAACGAGGTTTGAAAAAGGCAGTTAAGGTGAATACACAAAAGGGATATATGGGAGTAAACAAATCACCATGTCTCTCCGACTGGTTTTATTGGCTTACCGACTGTGCGGTGTGAGGGGCCTCATCGCTGAGTCAGCAGGACCGAATGGACCGAGGCGCTGTCAAAATATGCAGAGTCATTGTTTCCTCTCTAGCGTGATATGAAGGGACTTAAATATTGCTTTACTGGAGATTCTCAAAAGGGCAAAGACGTATTCATTGTGATGCAACACGTCGTCACGCACACACATTTTGACTGAGCAGACTGAGCAGTCAGCAGCTCTGGTGTCTAGAGTTAATCTATGGTTCTCTATTGTACAGTGCATGTTATGCACCTATTAAGATATACAATGAGTCCAAAATATGGCTTTTAAATGAATTACGTACAACTATTCTTTTTTATGACTCACTATACTATAATTTTTTTTGAAATGCTACCATGAATTTAATGTGGTAGTACTTTTCAAAAGTCATAAAGTCAATAGTATATTACTTTTTTAACATACTATGCTGACTTTCATGCCTCATTACTTTTTTATGACTTTTTTCAACATTCTCTACTATGACTTTTAGATGCTTTTCTTTCAGCATACATTAAAAATGCTTTATTTTTTTTTTACATAGAATACTGACATTTTTTACTATACTGTACATTATTATGACTTTTTCATGACATTTTTTTTACTATGACTTTTTTAATGAAACTATTATACTATGACATTATTAGGCATACTATACGAAGACCTTTTCAGATCTTTTAACAAAAAAATATAGTTTGACATTTTTTAATGAAATTTTTCGACATACTATACTATGACTTTTTTAATGACATTTTTCGACTACTTATACTTTGACATTATTAGGCATACTCTATGAAGACCTTTTCATGTGTTTTATCGAAAAAGTAAAGTTTGATTTTTTTCATGAAATGATTCGACGTTCTATACTATGACTTCATTTTCTTACATTTTTCAACATATTATACTATGACTTTTTTGATGACATTTTTCGACTTATTATACTATGACATTATAAGGCATACTATACGAAGACCTTTTCATATCTTTTAACATAAAAATATAGTTTGACATTTTTTCATGAACATTTTCGACATACTATACTATGACTTCATTTTCATTACATTTTTCGACATATTATACTATGACTTTTTTAATGACATTTTCCAACTTATTATACTATGACATTATTATGCATTCTACACGAAGGCCTTTTCATATGTTTTATCTAAAAAATAAAGTTAGAATATTTTTTTGACATACCATAAAATGACTTCTTTTGACATACTGTTACAACCCCTCCTTTCCACTAGGGGTCTCTGTCCTGTTTTCTGTCTCATTTGTCCTTCAGGAAGGTGAACGTCAGCTGATGAGCCACACCTGAGCCTGGTGGAGCTCAGTTTTCCAGCCTTCCAGCTTTAAAGTCCCTCAACGTGAACATTGACCGGTTCTTCCTCGGCTGCTCTTCCTCTGCTGAAACGGATGCCGTTTTGTTTTGTTTGCTTCACACATTTGCACACATCCACAAATGCTGACGTCACTGAATACTGTCTCTCCATGTTTGTTTAATTTAGTTAATGTATTCTTTAAATAAATGTGTTTATCTTTTACTTTAAATCGTCTGGTCTCCCATTCATGTTGCAGCCTGTGAACCGGGTTACTTGTTTTGCCAAAATAAACTATTACTTTTTATTTACATGCTATACTATGACCTTTTTCAACATACTATACTATGACTTTTTTCATGACATTTTTGAATTATTATACTATGACATTATTAGGCATACTATACGAAGACCTTTTCATATCTTTTAACAAAAAAATATAGTTTGACATTTTTTTGAACATTTTGACATACTATACTATGACTTTTTCATGACATTTTTCGACATACTATACTATGACTTTTTTCATGACATTTTTCGACTACTTATACTTTGACATCATAAGGCATACTATACGAAGACCTTTTCATGTGTTTTGTCGAAAAAGTATGATTTGACATTTTTTCATGAAAATTTTCGACATACTATACTATGACTTTTTTAATGACATTTTTCGACTTCGTATACTATGACATTATTTGACATCCTATACTATGTCGGCTTCCATAGAGGTTTGGACTTAGTATAAAATTACATTTTTTGACATACTATATTATGACTTTTTTAATGACATTTTTCGACTACTTATACTATGACATTATAAGGCATACTATACGAAGACCTTTTCATATCTTTTAACAAAAAAATATAGTTTGACATTTTTTCATGAACATTTTCGACATACTATACTATGACTTTTTTAATGACATTTTTCGACATACTATACTATGACATTATTTGACATCCTATATTATGTCGGCTTCCATAGAAGTTTGGACTTAGTATACAATTACATTTTTTGACATACTATACTATGACTTTTTAATGACATTTTTTGACTTCGTATACTATGACATTATTATGCAGATTATATTATGACTTTCTTCATGGCATATTTCGACATACTATACTATGACATTATTAATGACATTTTTCGACTTATTATACTATGTCATTTTTCGACATACTATACTATGACTTTTTTCATGACATTTTTCGAATTATTATACTATGACATTATTAGGCATACTATACGAAGACCTTTTCATATCTTTTAACAAAAAAATATAGTTTGACATTTTTTCATGAACATTTTCGACATACTATACTATGACTTTTTTCATGGCATTTTTCGACTACTTATACTTTGACATCATAAGGCATACTATACGAAGACCTTTTCATGTGTTTTGTCGAAAAAGTATGATTTGACATTTTTTCATGAAAATTTTCGACATACTATACTATGACTTTTTTAATGACATTTTTCGACTTCGTATACTATGACATTATTTGACATCCTATACTATGTCGGCTTCCATAGAGGTTTGGACTTAGTATAAAATTACATTTTTTGACATACTATATTATGACTTTTTTAATGACATTTTTCGACTACTTATACTATGACATTATTAGGCATACTATACGAAGACCTTTTCATATCTTTTAACAAAAAAATATAGTTTGACATTTTTTCATGAACATTTTCGACATACTATACTATGACTTTTTTAATGAAATTTTTCGACATACTATACTATGACATTATTTGACATCCTATATTATGTCGGCTTCCATAGAAGTTTGGACTTAGTATAAATTACATTTTTGACATACTTTACTATGACTTTTTAATGACATTTTTGACTTCGTATACTATGACATTATTATGCAGATTATATTATGACATATTTTATACTATACTATGACATTTTAATGACATGACATTTTTTCGACATACTATACTATGACTTTTTTCATGACATTTTTCGAATTATTATACTATGACATTATTAGGCATACTATACGAAGACCTTTTCATATCTTTTAACAAAAAAATATAGTTTGACATTTTTTCATGAACATTTTCGACATACTATACTATGACTTTTTTCATGACATTTTTCGACATACTAAACTATGACTTTTTTAATGACATTTTTCGACTACTTATACTTTGACATTATAAGGCATACTATACGAAGACCTTTTCATGTGTTTTTTCGAAAAAGTATGACTTGACATTTTTTCATGAACATTTTCGACATACTATACTATGACTTTTTTAATGACATTTTTCGACTTCGTATACTATGACATTATTTGACATCCTATACTATGTGGCTTCCATAGAAGTTTGGACTTAGTATACAATTACATTTTTTGACATACTTTACTATGACTTTTTTAATGACATTTTTGACTTCGTAAACTATGACATTATTATGCAGATTATATTATGACTTTTTTCATGGCATTTTTCGACATACTATACTATGACATTATTAATGACATTTTTCGACTTATTATACTATGACTTTTTTCATGACATTTTTCGAATTATTATACTATGACATTATTAGGCATACTATACGAAGACCTTTTCATATCTTTTAACAAAAAAATATAGTTTGACATTTTTTCATGAACATTTTCGACATACTATACTATGACTTTTTTAATGACATTTTTCGACTACTTATACTTTGACATTATATAAGGCATACTATACGAAGACCTTTTCATGTGTTTTGTCGAAAAAGTATGATTTGACATTTTTTCATGAAAATTTTCGACATACTATACTATGACTTTTTTAATGACATTTTTCGACTTCGTATACTATGACATTATTTGACATCCTATACTATGTCGGCTTCCATAGAGGTTTGGACTTAGTATAAAATTACATTTTTTGACATACTATATTATGACTTTTTTCATGACATTTTTCGACATACTATACTATGACTTTTTAATGACATTTTTTCTATGACTTTTTTATTATACTATGACATTATTAGGCATACTATACGAAGACCTTTTCATATCTTTTAACAAAAAAATATAGTTTGACATTTTTTTTACTATGATTTTTAATGACATTTTTCGACATACTATACTATGACTTTTTTTGACATACTATGACACTTTTTTTTTCGACATACTATACTATGACTTTTTTAATGACATTTTTGACTTATACTTTGACATCATAAGGCATACTATACGAAGACCTTTTCATGTGTTTTGTCAAAAAAAGTATATTTGACATTTTTTCATGAACATTTTACATACTATACTATGACTTTTTTAATGACATTTTTCGACTTCGTATACTATGACATTATTTGACATCCTATACTATGTCGGCTTCCATAGAAGTTTGGACTTAGTATACAATTACATTTTTTGACATACTTTACTATGACTTTTTAATGACATTGTTTGACTTCGTATACTATGACATTATTACAGATTATATTATGACTTTCTTCATGGCATATTTCGACATACTATACTATGACATTATTATGACATTTTTCGACTTATTTATGTGACATACTATTATGACTTTTTTCATGACACGAATTATTATACTATGACTTTTTTAATGACATTTTTGACTACTTATACTATGCATACTATACGAAGACCTTTTCATGTGCTTTTTATGATTTATTTTTTCATGAAAATTTTCGACATACTATTTTGACATACTATACTATGATTATGACATTTTTCGAATTATTATACTATGACATTATTAGGCATACTATACGAAGACCTTTTCATATCTTTTAACAAAAAAATATAGTTTGACATTTTTTCATGAACATTTTCGACATTTACTATGACTTTTTTCATGACATTTTTTGACATACTATACTATGACTTTTTTGAATGACATTTTTGACACTACTTATACTTTGACATCATAAGGCATACTATACGAAGACCTTTTCATCGAAAAAGTATGATTTAATGGACATACTATACTATGACTTTTTTAATGAAGACCTTTTCATTCATGTTTTTTCGACAAAAGTATGATTTGACATTTTTTCATGAACATTTTCGACATACTATACTATGACTTTTTATGTCATTTTTTGACATACTATACTATGACTTTTTTTATGACTATGACTTTTTTAATGACATTTTTTTTATACTTTGACATCATAAGGCATACTATACGAAGACCTTTTCATGTGTTTTGTCGAAAAAGTATGATTTGACATTTTTTCATGAAAATTTTGACATACTATACTATGACTTTTTTAATGACATTTTTCGACTTCGTATACTATGACATTATTTGACATCCTATACTATGTCGGCTTCCATAGAGGTTTGGACTTAGTATAAAATTACATTTTTTGGACTTTTTTATGACATTTTTATAAAATTACTATGACATTTTTGACATACTATTATGACTTTTTTCATGACATTTTTCGACATACTATACTATGACTTTTTTTGACATTTTTGACATATTATACTATGACTTTTTTAATGACATTTTTCGACTACTTATACTTTGACATATAAGGCATACTATACGAAGACCTTTTCATGTGTTTTGTCAAAAAAGTATGATTTGACATTTTTTCATGAACATTTTCGACATACTATACTATGACTTTTTTAATGACATTTTTCGACTTCGTATACTATGACATTATTTGACATCCTATACTATGTCGGCTTCCATAGAAGTTTGGACTTAGTATAAAATTACATTTTTTGACATACTTTACTATGACTTTTTAATGACATTTTTGACTTCGTATACTATGACATTATTATGCAGATTATATTATGACTTTCTTCATGGCATATTTGGACATTATATAAATTATTTGACATTTTTGACATTTTTTGACATACTATACTATGACTTTTTTAATGACATTTTTCGACATACTATACTATGACTTTTTTAATGACATTTTTCGATTATTATACTTTGACATTATATAGGCATACTATACTATGACTTTTTTCATGACTTTTATGACAAAAAAATATAGTTTGACATTTTTTCATGAACATTTTCGACATACTATACTATGACTAATTTTTAATGACATTTTTCGACTACTTATACTTTGACATCATAAGGCATACTATACGAAGACCTTTTCATGTGTTTTGTTCTAAAAAGTATGATTTGACATTTTTTCATGAAAATTTTGACATACTATACTATGACTTTTTTAATGACATTTTTCGACTACTTATACTTTGACATTATAAGGCATACTATACTATGACCTTTTCATGTGTTTTTCGAAATAGTATGATTTGACATTTTTTCATGAAAATTTTCGACATACTATACTATATGACATGACATTTTTCGACTTATTATACTATGTCATTTTTCGACATACTATACTATGACTTTTTTCATGACATTTTTCGAATTATTATACTATGACATTATTAGGCATACTATACGAAGACCTTTTCATATCTTTTAACAAAAAAATATAGTTTGACATTTTTTCATGAACATTTTCGACATACTATACTATGACTTTTTTCATGACATTTTTCGACATACTATACTATGACTTTTTTAATGACATTTTTCGACTACTTATACTTTGACATCATAAGGCATACTATACGAAGACCTTTTCATGTGTTTTGTCGAAAAAGTATGATTTGACATTTTTTCATGAACATTTTCGACATACTATACTATGACTTTTTTAATGACATTTTTCGACTTCGTATACTATGACATTATTTGACATCCTATACTATGTCGGCTTCCATAGAAGTTTGGACTTAGTATAAAATTACATTTTTTGACATACTTTACTATGACTTTTTAATGACATTGTTTGACTTCGTATACTATGACATTATTATGCAGATTATATTATGACTTTCTTCATGGCATATTTCGACATACTATACTATGACATTATTAATGACATTTTTCGACTTATTACACTATGTCATTTTTCGACATACTATACTATGACTTTTTTCATGACATTTTTCGAATTATTATACTATGACTTTTTTAATGACATTTTTGACATGACATAAGGCATACTATACGAAGACCTTTTCATGTGTTTTTCAAAAAAATATGATTTGACATTTTTTCATGAACATTTTCGACATACTATACTATGACTTTTTTAATGACATTTTTCGACTACTTATACTTTGACATCATAAGGCATACTATACGAAGACCTTTTCATGTGTTTTGTCGAAAAAGTATGATTTGACATTTTTTCATGAAAATTTTCGACATACTATACTATGACTTTTTTAATGACATTTTTCGACTTCGTATACTATGACATTATTTGACATCCTATACTATGTCGGCTTCCATAGAGGTTTGGACTTAGTATAAAATTACATTTTTTGACATACTATACTATGACTTTTTTCATGACATTTTTCGACATATTATACTATGACTTTTTTCATGACATTTTTTTACTTATTATACTTTGACATTATAAAATATACTTGACATTTTTTAATGACATTTTTGACATATCATTTTTAAAATACTCTTTTTGACATTTTTTCATATGACTTTTTCATGACATGACATTTTTTGACATTTTCGACATACTATACTATGACTTTTTTAATGACATTTTTTTTAATGATACTATGACATTATTAATTTTTTTGACATACTATACTATGACATTTTTTTGACATTTTTTTTACTATGACATGACTATACTATGACATTTTTTCATAACATTTTTTCGACATACTATACTATGACTTTTTTAATGACATTTTTCGACATACTATACTATACTTTTAATGACATTTTTATGACATAACATACTACGAAGACCTTTTCATGTGTTTTGTCGAAAAAGTATGATTTGACATTTTTTCATGAACATTTTCGACATACTATACTATGACTTTTTTAATGACATTTTTCGACTTCGTATACTATGACATTATTTGACATCCTATACTATGTCGGCTTCCATAGAAGTTTGGACTTAGTATAAAATTACATTTTTTGACATACTTTACTATGACTTTTTAATGACATTGTTTGACTTCGTATACTATGACATTATTATGCAGATTATATTATGACTTTCTTCATGGCATATTTCGACATACTATACTATGACATTATTAATGACATTTTTCGACTTATTACACTATGTCATTTTTCGACATACTATACTATGACTTTTTTCATGACATTTTTCGAATATTATACTATGACTTTTTTAATGACATTTTTCGACTACTTATACTTTGACATATAAGGCATACTATACGAAGACCTTTTCATGTTTTAACAAAAAAAGTATGATTTGACATTTTTTCATGAACATTTTCGACATACTATACTATGACTTTTTTAATGACATTTTTCGACTTCGTATACTATGACATTATTTGACATCCTATACTATGTCGGCTTCCATAGAGGTTTGGACTTAGTATAAAATTACATTTTTTGACATACTATACTATGACTTTTTTCATGACATTTTTCGACTACTTATACTTTGACATTATTAGGCATACTATACGAAGACCTTTTCATATCTTTTAACAAAAAAATATAGTTTGACATTTTTTCATGAACATTTTCGACATACTATACTATGACTTACTATATTATGACATCCTATTATTCCTTCCATAGAAGTTTGGACTTAGTATACAATTACATTTTTTTACATACTATATTATGACTTTTTAATGACATTTTTGACTTCGTATACTATGACATTATTATGATTTTTATGACATTTTTTGACTACTATACTATGACATTACATACAGATTATATTATTTTCATGACATTTCGACATACTATACTATGACATTATTATGACATTTTTGACATACTATACTATGACTTTTTTAATGACATTTTTACTATGACATACTATACTATGACTTTTTAATGACATTTTTCGACTACTTATACTATGACATTATAAGGCATACTATACGAAGACCTTTTCATATCTTTTAACAAAAAAATATAGTTTGACATTTTTTTTTCGACATACTATACTATGACTTTTTTTGACATTTTTCGACATACTATACTATGACATTATTTTTTAATGACATTTTTCGACATACTATACTATGACATTATTTTTGACATCCTATTTATGTCGGCTTCCATAGGGGTTTTAGTATACAATGACATTTTTTGACATACTTTACTATGACTTTTTAATGACATTGTTTGACTTCGTTACTATGACATTATGACATTATATTGACTTTTTATTCATGGCATATTTCGACATACTATACTATGACATTATTAATGACATTTTTCGACTTATTACACTATGTCATTTTTCGACATACTATACTATGACATTTTTCATGACATTTTTCGAATTATTATACTATGACATTATTAGGCATACTATACGAAGACCTTTTCATATCTTTTAACAAAAAAATATAGTTTGACATTTTTTCATGAACATTTTCGACATACTATACTATGACTTTTTTAATGACATTTTTCGACTACTTATACTATGACATCATAAGGCATACTATACGAAGACCTTTTCATGTGTTTTGTCGAAAAAGTATGATTTGACATTTTTTCATGAAAATTTTCGACATACTATACTATGACTTTTTTAATGACATTTTTCGACTTCGTATACTATGACATTATTTGACATCCTATACTATGTCGGCTTCCATAGAGGTTTGGACTTAGTATAAAATTACATTTTTCGACATACTATATTATGACTTTTTTCATGACATTTTTCGACATACTATACTATGACTTTTTTAATGACATTTTTTACTTATACTTTGACATTATAAGGCATACTATACGAAGACCTTTTCATATCTTTTAACAAAAAAATATAGTTTGACATTTTTTCATGAACATTTTCGACATACTATACTATGACTTTTTTCATGACATTTTTCGACATACTATACTATGACTCTTTTAATGACATTTTTCGACTTATTATACTATGACATTATTAGGCATACTATACGAAGACCTTTTCATATCTTTTAACAAAAAAATATAGTTTGACATTTTTTCATGAACATTTTGACATACTATACTATGACTTTTTTAATGACATTTTTCGACTTATACTATGACATTATTTACATACTATACTAAGACCTTTTCATGTGTTTTTTTAATGACATTTTTTCATGACATTTTCGACATACTATACTATGACATTTTTAATGACATTTTTCGACTTACTTATACTATGACATTATTAGGCATACTATACGAAGACCTTTTCATATCTTTTAACAAAAAAATATAGTTTGACATTTTTTTTTCATGAATTTTTTTCGACATACTATACTATGACATTTTTTTTAATGACATTTTTCGACATACTATACTATGACATTATTTGACATCCTATATTTTTATGACTTTTTTCATGCATTTTTCCATAGATTTTTAATGTTTGGACTTAGTATACTAATTACATTTTTTGACATACTTTACTATGACTTTTTAATGACATTGTTTGACTTCGTATACTATGACATTATTATGCAGATTATATTATGACTTTCTTCATGGCATATTTCGACATACTATACTATGACATTATTAATGACATTTTTGACATTTTTTACTATACTATGACATTTTTCATGACATTTTTCGAATTATTATACTATGACATTATTAGGCATACTATACGAAGACCTTTTCATATCTTTTAACAAAAAAATATAGTTTGACATTTTTTCATGAACATTTTCGACATACTATACTATGACTTTTTTAATGACATTTTTCGACTACTTATACTTTGACATCATAAGGCATACTATACGAAGACCTTTTCATGTGTTTTGTCGAAAAAGTATGATTTGACATTTTTTCATGAAAATTTTCGACATACTATACTATGACTTTTTTAATGACATTTTTCGACTTCGTATACTATGACATTATTTGACATCCTATACTATGTCGGCTTCCATAGAGGTTTGGACTTAGTATAAAATTACATTTTTCGACATACTATATTATGACTTTTTTCATGACATTTTTCGACATACTAAACTATGACTTTTTTAATGACATTTTTCGACTACTTATACTTTGACATTATAAGGCATACTATACGAAGACCTTTTCATATCTTTTAACAAAAAAATATAGTTTGACATTTTTTCATGAACATTTTCGACATACTATACTATGACTTTTTTCATGACATTTTTCGACATACTATACTATGACTCTTTTAATGACATTTTTCGACTTATTATACTATGACATTATTAGGCATACTATACGAAGACCTTTTCATGTCTTTTAACAAAAAAATATAGATTTGACATTTTTTCATGAACATTTTCGACATACTATACTATGACTTTTTTAATGACATTTTTCGACTACTATACTATGACATTATTTGACATCCTATACTATGTCGGCTTCCATAGAGGTTTGGACTTAGTATAAAATTACATTTTTTGACATATTACTATGACTTTTTAACGTATACTATGACATTATTATGCAGATTATATTATGACTTTCTTCATGGCATATTTCGACATACTATACTATGACATTATTAATGACATTTTTCGACATACTATACTATGACATTATTAATGACATTTTTCGACTTATTATACTATGTCATTTTTAGGCATACTATACGAAGACCTTTTCATATCTTTTAACAAAAAAATATAGTTTGACATTTTTTCATGAACATTTTCGACATGCTATACTATGACTTTTTTCATGACATTTTTCGACATATTATACTATTTTTGACATACTATACTATGACTCTTTTAATGACATTTTTCGACTTATTATACTATGACATTATTAGGCATACTATACGAAGACCTTTTCATATCTTTTAACAAAAAAATATAGTTTGACATTTTTTCATGAACATTTTCGACATACTATACTATGACTTTTTTCATGACATTTTTCGACTTATTATACTATGACATTATTAGGCATACTATACGTAGACCTTTTCATATCTTTTAACAAAAAAATATAGTTTGACATTTTTTCATGAACATTTTCGACATACTATACTATGACTTTTTTAATGACATTTTTCGACTTCTTATACTTTGACATTATAAGGCATACTATACGAAGACCTTTTCATGTGTTTTGTCGAAAAAGTATGATTTGACATTTTTTCATGAACATTTTCGACATACTATACTATGACTTTTTTAATGACATTTTTCGACTTCGTATACTATGACATTATTTGACATCCTATACTATGTCGGCTTCCATAGAGGTTTGGACTTAGTATAAAATTACATTTTTCGACATACTATATTATGACATTTTTTTCATGACATTTTTCGACATACTATACTATGACTTTTTTAATGACATTTTTCGACTACTTATACTTTGACATTATAAGGCATACTATACGAAGACCTTTTCATGTGTTTTGTCGAAAAAGTATGATTTGACATTTTTTCATGAAAATTTTCGACATACTATACTATGACTTTTTTAATGACATTTTTCGACTTCGTATACTATGACATTATTTGACATCCTATACTATGTCGGCTTCCATAGAGGTTTGGACTTAGTATAAAATTACATTTTTTGACATACTATATTATGACTTTTTTCATGACATTTTTCGACATACTATACTATGACTTTTTTAATGACATTTTTTGACTACTTATACTTTGACATTATAAGGCATACTATACGAAGACCTTTTCATATCTTTTAACAAAAAAATATAGTTTGACATTTTTTCATGAACATTTTCGACATACTATACTATGACTTTTTTCATGACATTTTTCGACATTATATTATGACTTTTTTAATGACATTTTTCGACTTATTATACTATGACATTATTAGGCATACTATACGAAGACCTTTTCATATCTTTTAACAAAAAAATATAGTTTGACATTTTTTCATGAACATTTTCGACATACTATACTATGACTTTTTTCATGACATTTTTCGACTACTTATACTTTGACATTATAAGGCATACTATACGAAGACCTTTTCATATCTTTTAACAAAAAAATATAGTTTGACATTTTTTCATGAACATTTTCGACATACTATACTATGACTTTTTTCATGACATTTTTCGACATACTATACTATGACTCTTTTAATGACATTTTTCGACTTATTATACTATGACATTATTAGGCATACTATACGAAGACCTTTTCATATCTTTTAACAAAAAAATATAGTTTGACATTTTTTCATGAACATTTTCGACATACTATACTATGACTTTTTTCATGACATTTTTCGACATACTATACTATGACTTTTTTAATGACATTTTTCGACTACTTATACTTTGACATCATAAGGCATACTATACGAAGACCTTTTCATGTGTTTTGTCGAAAAAGTATGATTTGACATTTTTTCATGAAAATTTTCGACATACTATACTATGACTTTTTTAATGACATTTTTCGACTTCGTATACTATGACATTATTTGACATCCTATACTATGTCGGCTTCCATAGAGGTTTGGACTTAGTATAAAATTACATTTTTTGACATACTATATTATGACTTCTTTCATGACATTTTTTGACATACTAAACTATGACTTTTTTAATGACATTTTTCGACTTATTATACTATGACATTATTAGGCATACTATACGAAGACCTTTTCATATCTTTTAACAAAAAAATATAGTTTGACATTTTTTCATGAACATTTTCGACATACTATACTATGACTTTTTTAATGACATTTTTCGACTACTTATACTTTGACATTATAAGGCATACTATACGAAGACCTTTTCATGTGTTTTGTCGAAAAAGTATGATTTGACATTTTTTCATGAAAATTTTCGACATACTATACTATGACTTTTTTAATGACATTTTTCGACTTCGTATACTATGACATTATTTGACATCCTATACTATGTCGGCTTCCATAGAGGTTTGGACTTAGTATAAAATTACATTTTTTGACATACTATACTATGACTTTTTTCATGACATTTTTCGACATACTATACTATGACTTTTTTAATGACATTTTTCGACTACTTATACTTTGACATTATTAGGCATACTATACGAAGACCTTTTCATGTGTTTTGTCAAAAAAAGTATGATTTGACATTTTTTCATGAAAATTTTCGACATACTATACTATGACTTTTTTAATGACATTTTTCGACTTCGTATACTATGACATTATTTGACATCCTATTTATGACTTCCATAGAGGTTTGGACTTAGTATAAAATTACATTTTTCGACATACTATACTATGACTTTTTTCATGACATTTTTCGACTACTTATACTTTGACATTATAAGGCATACTATACGAAGACCTTTTCATATCTTTTAACAAAAAAATATAGTTTGACATTTTTTCATGAACATTTTCGACATACTATACTATGACTTTTTTCATGACATTTTTCGACATACTATACTATGACTTTTTTAATGACATTTTTCGACTACTTATACTTTGACATTATAAGGCATACTATACGAAGACCTTTTCATGTGTTTTGTCGAAAAAGTATGATTTGACATTTTTTCATGAAAATTTTTACTATACTATGACTTTTTTAATGACATTTTTCGACTACTTATACTTTGACATCATAAGGCATACTATACGAAGACCTTTTCATGTGTTTTGTCGAAAAAGTATGATTTGACATTTTTTCATGAAAATTTTCGACATACTATACTATGACTTTTTTAATGACATTTTTCGACTTCGTATACTATGACATTATTTGACATCCTATACTATGTCGGCTTCCATAGAGGTTTGGACTTAGTATAAAATTACATTTTTTGACATACTATATTATGACTTTTTTCATGACATTTTTCGACATACTATACTATGACTTTTTTAATGACATTTTTCGACTACTTATACTTTGACATTATAAGGCATACTATACGAAGACCTTTTCATGTGTTTTTCAAAAAAAGTATGATTTGACATTTTTTCATGAAAATTTTCGACATACTATACTATGACTTTTTTAATGACATTTTTCGACTTCGTATACTATGACATTATTTGACATCCTATACTATGTCGGCTTCCATAGAGGTTTGGACTTAGTATAAAATTACATTTTTTGACATACTATATTATGACTTTTTTCATGACATTTTTCGACATACTATACTATGACTTTTTTGATGACATTTTTCGACTACTTATACTTTGACATTATAAGGCATACTATACGAAGACCTTTTCATGTGTTTTGTCGAAAAAGTATGATTTGACATTTTTTCATGAACATTTTCGACATACTATACTATGACTTTTTTAATGACATTTTTCGACTTCGTATACTATGACATTATTTGACATCCTATACTATGTCGGCTTCCATAGAGGTTTGGACTTAGTATAAAATTACATTTTTTGACATACTATACTATGACTTTTTTAATGACATTTTTCGACTTATTATACTATGACATTATTAGGCATACTATACGAAGACCTTTTCATATCTTTTAACAAAAAAATATAGTTTGACATTTTTTCATGAACATTTTCGACATACTATACTATGACTTTTTTCATGACATTTTTCGACATACTATACTATGACTTTTTTAATGACATTTTTCGACTACTTATACTTTGACATTATAAGGCATACTATACGAAGACCTTTTCATATCTTTTAACAAAAAAATATAGTTTGACATTTTTTCATGAACATTTTCGACATACTATACTATGACTTTTTTCATGACATTTTTCGACTACTTATACTTTGACATCATAAGGCATACTATACGAAGACCTTTTCATGTGTTTTGTCGAAAAAGTATGATTTGACATTTTTTCATGAAAATTTTCGACATACTATACTATGACTTTTTTAATGACATTTTTCGACTTCGTATACTATGACATTATTTGACATCCTATACTATGTCGGCTTCCATAGAGGTTTGGACTTAGTATAAAATTACATTTTTTGACATACTATACTATGACCTTTTTCATGACATTTTTCGACATACTATACTATGACTTTTTTAATGACATTTTTCGACTACTTATACTTTGACATTATAAGGCATACTATACGAAGACCTTTTCATATCTTTTAACAAAAAAATATAGTTTGACATTTTTTCATGAACATTTTCGACATACTATACTATGACTTTTTTAATGACATTTTTCGACTTATTATACTATGACATCATTAGGCATACTATACGAAGACCTTTTCATATCTTTTAACAAAAAAATATAGTTTGACATTTTTTCATGAACATTTTCGACATACTATACTATGACTTTTTTCATGACATTTTTCGACTACTTATACTTTGACATTATAAGGCATACTATACGAAGACCTTTTCATGTGTTTTTCAAAAAAGTATGATTTGACATTTTTTCATGAAAATTTTCGACATACTATATACTATGACTTTTTTAATGACATTTTTCGACTTCGTATACTATGACATTATTTGACATCCTATACTATGTCGGCTTCCATAGAGGTTTGGACTTAGTATAAAATTACATTTTTTGACATACTATATTATGACTTTTTTCATGACATTTTTCGACATACTATACTATGACTTTTTTAATGACATTTTTGACTACTTATACTTTGACATTATAAGGCATACTATACGAAGACCTTTTCATATCTTTTAACAAAAAAATATAGTTTGACATTTTTTCATGAACATTTTCGACATACTATACTATGACTTTTTTAATGACATTTTTCGACTTATTATACTATGACATTATTAGGCATACTATACGAAGACCTTTTCATATCTTTTAACAAAAAAATATAGTTTGACATTTTTTCATGAACATTTTCGACATACTATACTATGACTTTTTTAATGACATTTTTCGACTACTTATACTTTGACATTATAAGGCATACTATACGAAGACCTTTTCATGTGTTTTGTCAAAAAAAGTATGATTTGACATTTTTTCATGAACATTTTCGACATACTATACTATGACTTTTTTAATGACATTTTTCGACTTCGTATACTATGACATTATTTGACATCCTATACTATGTCGGCTTCCATAGAGGTTTGGACTTAGTATAAAATTACATTTTTTGACATACTATACTATGACTTTTTTAATGACATTTTTCGACTACTTATACTTTGACATTATAAGGCATACTATACGAAGACCTTTTCATGTGTTTTGTCGAAAAAGTATGATTTGACATTTTTTCATGAACATTTTCGACATACTATACTATGACTTTTTAATGACATTTTTCGACTTCGTATACTATGACATTATTTGACATCCTATACTATGTCGGCTTCCATAGAGGTTTGGACTTAGTATAAAATTACATTTTTTTACATACTATATTATGACTTTTTTCATGACATTTTTCGACATACTATACTATGACTTTTTTAATGACATTTTTCGACTACTTATACTTTGACATTATAAGGCATACTATACGAAGACCTTTTCATGTGTTTTGTCGAAAAAGTATGATTTGACATTTTTTCATGAAAATTTTCGACATACTATACTATGACTTTTTTAATGACATTTTTCGACTTCGTATACTATGACATTATTTGACATCCTATACTATGTCGGCTTCCATAGAGGTTTGGACTTAGTATAAAATTACATTTTTTGACATACTATACTATGACTTTTTTCATGACATTTTTCGACTACTTATACTTTGACATTATAAGGCATACTATACGAAGACCTTTTCATATCTTTTAACAAAAAAATATAGTTTGACATTTTTTCATGAACATTTTCGACATACTATACTATGACTTTTTTCATGACATTTTTCGACATACTATACTATGACTTTTTTAATGACATTTTTCGACTACTTATACTTTGACATTATAAGGCATACTATACGAAGACCTTTTCATGTGTTTTGTCGAAAAAGTATGATTTGACATTTTTTCATGAAAATTTTTTACATACTATATTATGACTTTTTTCATGACATTTTTCGACTACTTATACTTTGACATTATAAGGCATACTATACTAAGACCTTTTCATGTGTTTTTCAAAAAAATATGATTTGACATTTTTTCATGAACATTTTCGACATACTATACTATGACTTTTTTAATGACATTTTTCGACTTCGTATACTATGACATTATTTGACATCCTATACTATGTCGGCTTCCATAGAGGTTTGGACTTAGTATAAAATTACATTTTTTGACATACTATATTATGACTTTTTTCATGACATTTTTCGACATACTATACTATGACTTTTTTAATGACATTTTTCGACTACTTATACTTTGACATTATAAGGCATACTATACGAAGACCTTTTCATGTGTTTTGTCGAAAAAGTATGATTTGACATTTTTTCATGAACATTTTCGACATACTATACTATGACTTTTTTAATGACATTTTTCATGTATACTATGACATTATTTGACATCCTATACTATGTCGGCTTCCATAGAGGTTTGGACTTAGTATAAAATTACATTTTTTGACATACTATACTATGACTTTTTTAATGACATTTTTCGACTTATACTTTGACATTATAAGGCATACTATATGAAGACCTTTTCATATCTTTTAACAAAAAAATATAGTTTGACATTTTTTCATGAACATTTTCGACATACTATACTATGACTTTTTTCATGACATTTTTCGACATACTATACTATGACTTTTTTAATGACATTTTTCGACTTATTATACTATGACATTATTAGGCATACTATACGAAGACCTTTTCATATCTTTTAACAAAAAAATATAGTTTGACATTTTTTCATGAACATTTTCGACATACTATACTATGACTTTTTTAATGACATTTTTCGACTACTTATACTTTGACATTATAAGGCATACTATACGAAGACCTTTTCATGTGTTTTTCAAAAAAGTATGATTTGACATTTTTTCATGAAAATTTTCGACATACTATACTATGACTTTTTTAATGACATTTTTCGACTTCGTATACTATGACATTATTTGACATCCTATACTATGTCGGCTTCCATAGAGGTTTGGACTTAGTATAAAATTACATTTTTTTACATACTATATTATGACTTTTTTCATGACATTTTTCGACATACTATACTATGACTTTTTTCATGACATTTTTCGACTACTTATACTTTGACATTATAAGGCATACTATACGAAGACCTTTTCATGTGTTTTGTCAAAAAAAGTATGATTTGACATTTTTTCATGAAAATTTTCGACATACTATACTATGACTTTTTTAATGACATTTTTCGACTTACGTATACTATGACATTATTTGACATCCTATACTATGTCGGCTTCCATAGAGGTTTGGACTTAGTATAAAATTACATTTTTTGACATACTATACTATGACTTTTTTCATGACATTTTTTCATGAACATTTTCGACATACTATACTATGACTTTTTTAATGACATTTTTCGACTACTTATACTTTGACATTATAAGGCATACTATACGAAGACCTTTTCATATCTTTTAACAAAAAAATATAGTTTGACATTTTTTCATGAACATTTTCGACATACTATACTATGACATTTTTTTTGACATTTTTCGACTTCGTATACTATGACATTATTTGACATCCTATACTATGTCTATACTTCCATAGAGGTTTGGACTTAGTATAAAATTACATTTTTCGACATACTATACTATGACTTTTTTCATGACATTTTTCGACTTATTATACTATGACATTATTAGGCATACTATACGAAGACCTTTTCATATCTTTTAACAAAAAAATATAGTTTGACATTTTTTCATGAACATTTTCGACATACTATACTATGACTTTTTTCATGACATTTTTCGACATACTATACTATGACTCTTTTAATGACATTTTTTGACTACTTATACTTTGACATTATAAGGCATACTATATAGTAAGACCTTTTCATGTGTTTTTCGAAAAAGTATGATTTGACATTTTTTCATGAAAATTTTCGACATACTATACTATGACTTTTTTAATGACATTTTTCGACTTATTATACTATGACATTATTTGACATCCTATACTATGTCGGCTTCCATAGAGGTTTGGACTTAGTATAAAATTACATTTTTTGACATACTATACTATGACTTTTTTCATGACATTTTTCGACATACTATACTATGACTTTTTTCATGACATTTTTCGACTTATTATAACATGACATTTTTCGACATACTATACTATGACTTTTTTCATATCATTTTTAACAAAAAAATATAGTTTGACATTTTTTCATGAACATTTTCGACATACTATACTATGACATTTTTTGACATCATACTATACTATTTGACATCCTATATAAATGTTTGGACTTTATAAAATTACATTTTTTGACATACTTTACTATGACTTTTTAATGACATTGTTTGACTTCGTATACTATGACATTATTATGCAGATTATATTATGACTTTCTTCATGGCATATTTCGACATACTATACTATGACATTATTAATGACATTTTTCGACATACTATATTATACTATGTCATTTTTCGACATACTATACTATGACTTTTTTCATGACATTTTTCGAATTATTATACTATGACATTATTAGGCATACTATACGAAGACCTTTTCATATCTTTTAACAAAAAATATAGTTTGACATTTTTTCATGAACATTTTTCGACATACTATACTATGACTTTTTAATGACATTTTTCGACATACTTTATGACTATGACATTTTTTATTATGACATGACATTATTACAGATTATATTATCACTTTCTTCATGGCATATTTCGACATACTATACTATGACATTATTAATGACATTTTTCGACTTAGTATACTATGACATTTTTTCATGACATTTTTCGACATACTATACTATGACTTTTTTAATGACATTTTTCGACTTATTATACTATGACATTATTTGACAGGCTATACTATACATAGAAGACTTTTCATGTGTTTTTCGACAACTATATATGACATTTTTTAATGACATTTTTCGACATACTATACTATGACTTTTTTAATGAAATTTTTCGACTTATTATACTATGACATTATAAGGCATACTATACTAAGACCTTTTCATAAGTTTTTAACAATTACATATTTTGACATACTATATTATTTTTCATGAACATTTTTCGACATACTATACTATGACATTATTAATGAAAGTTTTCAACTTATTATACTATGTCATTATTTGACATCCTATACTATGTCCACTTCCATAGAAGTTTGGGCTTAGTATACAATTAGTTTTTGACATATTATATTTTGACTTTTATATGAAAAATTTCGACATACTATACTACGACATTTTATACTATGACATTATTATGCATACTATACGAAGACCTTTTCATGTCTTTTATTGAAAAAAAAAAAATAGTTTGACATTTTTAAAGAACATTTTCGACATACTATACTATGACATAATTCGACATCCTATATTATGTCTACTTCCATAGAATTTTGGACTATGTATACAAGTACTTTTCTTGACGTACTATACTATGACTTTTTTAATGACATTTTTCGACTTACTATACTATGACATTATTAGGCATTCTATACGAAGACCTTTTCATATCTTTTATCGAATAAGTATAGTTTGAAATTTTTCATTAATATTTTCGACATACTATACTATGACTTTTTTTGTGATATTTTGCAACATACTATACTGTTTTTTTCGTGATATGATTCAACATACTAGTCTATGACTTTTTTTTAATGAAATTATTGGACATTACATACAAGACTTTGTATTATTCTTTTCTCATGCATGTGTAATAATGTCTCTTCTGATTAAAATATTTTGACTTGTGTATGATTGTTTTTCATGAAATGATTCGACATACTATACTTTTACACTAATAATAAGCATACTATAAAAAGACGGTTTCATATCTTTTCTCGAAAAAGTATACTTTGACAATTTTTTGTCGACATTTGACATCCTATACCGTCTTCCATATAAGTTTGGACTTACTATACATTTTAGGCATATTTTACTTAGAATTTTTTCATGACATTTTTACACATACTATGACTTTTTAATGACATTTGTTCAACATACTATACTTTGAGAGTTATAGGCATACTATATGAAGACCGTTGCACATATTTTTTTAATACATTTTTCCTCGACCTATTCGTATTTTTTTCTTTTGAAATTTTCCAACACACTATACTAATACTTTGTTACTTTTCTCCATGACATTTTCTCATATTGTTTGACATACTATACTATGACTGTTTAACACACTTTACTATGACTCTTTTAAATACTATACAATTACTTTTTTCATTACATTTTTAGATAACCTTTACTATGATTTTTTTCTTCCATTACATTTTTAGAGATACTATACTATGACATTTTCATGAAAATGTTTGCATAAAAGTATCTGGTCACCAGAATAAAGAGCATGACCTCTACTTTGGAATTTCTTTTTTTGTAGGGGGACAGCATTAGATTGTCTCAAACATATTTCAGGATCCTACAGCCATGGAAATATGTTTATCCACCAAATTCTTGTCAACCAGTAGGAATTTGCATCATTTAATATGACTGAATTTCATGGTAATGTCTTTTAAGCCGTTGCACCAATAGCATGATTTCAAGTGCAGTTGACACTTCTAGCGTATGTTGACCTCTGTTCACTATTTCCATGTATTTCTGCTTTCAAAATCACAAGGCATGATTTCTTTAATTTAGTTTTTTAGGTTTCTAAGTGCAGTAGACCCTTTTATTGTATTGATGTTGTCCAAACCAACCTGTACCCTGCCTCTCATTTGAGTACCTTACTCTTCACCTGATTGCCTCTTGCTGAGCTCCCTTAAATCTTTTTGCAACACATGGGCCTTTGTGTGCCTTGGAGAGCTAGAATGCTAACTTATATGCTAGCTCAATGGAACAGATTAGAACACAGTTTATTTTGCCAAGACACTGTTTATCTCCGACTTCAACATGGTGGCCTCCGGAGGCTTTTGGCAAGGTGACAGGAGTTCACACCATTCTACAAAAAAAAAAAAAAAAAAAAAGGCAATTAGTTGTTGTACAGCATAACCTGCAGAGAGAAAATGGTGGATAAGTTGCATTCACTCCAGAAAACAGTCCACATTTCTTCATGGGATCTAATTGTTTTGTCACCTTTCCAACCATAGCATAAAAATAAGGAAGAAAGACTTGCTCTCCACAGACTCATACCTGCATTTTGTTCATGATTGAGACTGACATTTGTGATAAAAGTTTGATAAACCAATTCGATATTGATTTAACTTCTTTTTTTTTTTTTTAACTTAATGTTTGTAATGTATTTGGACTGTGACAATTTTCATTTTTTTCCCCCTCTTAACATTAAGGGAAAGTGCAAAAGATTTTCCTCCAAGTATGATCTAATAATAAAATGATATAATGAATATATTCACAATTATGTTAGTTTGTCCAGTTACTTGTGAGCCTCTGAAAATGTGGGGGACTGTGTAGAAATGGCTGTAATTCCTAAACAGTTAACGGGATACTTTTGCTATATCCATTGAATTAAAGCTGAAAGTCTGCACTTCTACCACATATTGACTGCTTCATTTCAAATCCATTCGAGCTGAGTAAAGAGGCACAATTAGAAAAATACTTATGGCCCTGACTGTATATTGTCCTCACCACCACCAGTGTACTGTTAACTTCAGTTCATAGGATCAACCTTCAGCAGAACGACTAGATTTTATTATACATGGAACCCGAAAGCAAAGTGGAAAACAAACTTAAACCAGTCAACCACCTCTTTAGGTGGGTATAACTCTATAACACCATGAGACGTCAGACTAACCCAGCACAGTCTGGAACCAAGTATGACTAAGCATCACCATCATCCTAGTGGCTTAGAGGGCCAGTGTGCCAAATGTCAGAGAATAGCAGTAGAGAAGAATTTCCATGTTTGTTGCCAAGAAATGCAAGCTTTGAGCTGTGTGAAATCAAAGCTAGAGTTTAGTTTATTTAGCCAACAAGTCTGGTTAGTTGCCATAGCAATCAGATACACATATGCAAAATCTTTAGCAAGGGGTCGAATGCCCTTGTTACAAACTTAATTTTCCACTGCTGTTTTAGCAATTTAATATCTGTTACAGCCTACTTAATGGTCTAGGGGTACACAGGCAGTAACAACTATTTGAGACAAACCCTCGGCACAAGGTGAAAGTAAATGAATGGCAGCTGGAAAACTTGAGCACAATAACTAACATTTATTGATAACAAATTAATTAACAGAAATAAACCCCAACTAAAATGGAAGCATTGACGTCAGGGTCTCTAAGGCATAAACAAAACCCCCACAGGATCTAGAAAATAACTCAACTTTCCTACAGAAACAAACCAAAACACAATACTGATAAGAGAAACAGAATCAACAACTTAAATGAGAACCCCTTCACAGCTTCCATAGTTACCAATAAACCTCCCCACCAACTAACCAGCCCAAAACAGAGGGTCATGACATAAACACAGGTTTACACTGCAGCAAACAACCGAGAGCCAAAGAGACAGAATCACTGGAAAATAAAGTTTGGTGTTTTAGCTGCGGGAACTGAAGATAAAACTTGGAGGAAACTTTTAAAAGTGTTTTATTGATTTTCTGAACTATTCAACAACATTTGCATACAATGTTTAAAGCAGTCAAATAACCACTAGAGCAAATAGGGGATCAGATTCAGATTCATGAAACTTTGCTGAACATTTCTGGGCATCCTTTACTTTCTGACTATGTTTTGTAATCACCAAACCACCGTTAATGCAACAGTGGGCCTTATAGACAAAAAGGGTAAGATGAGGTGACTTACTTCTTAAAAAAGGCATAAAGTCATTTATAGAGCTCTGTTGAGTACCAGAGGGAATTGCAACAACATTGAGACGAGCGCAACTTAAACGAGGTGAAGCGTGAGAGCTACTTCAAGCTGTCAAGCTGTCGACTGGAGTCTGTTGCTAATTTTTTTCTTAATGCTACATGTTGTATATCAAACATGCTCCTTAGTATTTAGAGCAAGACAAAGGCTCTTTGAATATGAGCCAAGGTGAAGTCTTTGAGTGAATGTGTACTCATGTGGCTGCCAGTCAGAAACCCTTAATTCACAATTTCCCAACACGTACCAATATTTCAATAATATAATACATTTTACAAATCTTTTCTTTATCTCCAAGTAGTGTGAACAGGTGACATTGTATTACAAAAAATTTAAATTAAAAAAAAAGGCTATTTTACATAAATTACATTTTTAAACAATACAAAGATATTAATTTTCTATAAAGACATTGAAATAATGATTTGTAATTAAAGCTACTGAGGAATGGCAGATAGAGATCCTTAAGTTAATAACAAGAACTCCATCATATTACATCGCTGAATAAGTACAGAAAGCAGAAGTGACACCATGTGTCTAATTTACTCACCGTTAAATGTCAGTAATTGTGGTAAGTTAACGGGAAAGAAAGCCCATTAAAATTGCTTTTAGCACATGACCAAAAGGGCTTAGCTTTATTATTTTGACATGAGCATGTTCTGGAAAAGAGAGGCCAACTCCTTTAATTAGTCGAGGCAGAATGTGTTTGTGCTCAACTGGCAGCTTTTTGTACAAGAATGAATCCAATTAGTTATAAATCAACTGGCACCACTCAGTGCCAGCCTGAACACTCAGCCTTTTGAATGAGGCTCTCGAGTACAAACGCTTCATCATTCCATATGACAGAGCTACCCATTTGTGCTTGTGTTTTTGACAAAATATGTTTCTTTAAATTGAGTTTGTCAGCAGAGTTACTATTTACTAATGAATCGTATGCTTTAGTATTGCAAATATACTGTATAAACTATTTGAAATGACCCATACACAGATGTTGCCAGGTTTCAATGTGGAGTTTATTTCTTGCACTTTGCCCATCAAAACATAATATTCATCCACATTTGGCCAGGTTGGATGCATCCGTGTTTGATTCAGCTTAAAGCCAGTTGGGATCCTACATCTGATGGTGCTGCACCATCAGGCAGAGCAAAAAGTAACGCCAAACAAATTATCAAATCTTTTTAAATAGTTAAAGTAAATGTTTTGTGAAAGGGTCTCATTAGCTATTTACTCCTCTAAAGTGTGTTTCAATTGTCACAGTAGGGCAAAAAGACAACTGAGGAAGGACCCAAATGCAGATAGATACGGTGATTTTAATAAAGAAAAGAAAACTCACATGCCAGGTGAGTACAAAGGTACTTACTGAAAAAAATCATCCCCCGAAAAACAGAACAGGTAAAACGACACGAAACAGGATCCGGTAGCTCAGCCGTGCATGAGGGGCCACAACCCAGAACATAGCAGACGAACAGACAAAGAGACAAGGGAACACAGGTTTAAATACACTGGGGAGGTGTAGTTGATTAGACACAGGTGGATTCAATCAGGGGCGGGGAAACCAATCACAGTGGCTGGAAAACACACAAAGGCAGGAAGTAGAGAGATCTCAAATGAGAGGTGAGGTGAGTTACACAAAACAAAACAGGAAATACTGAAATGACTAAATTAAGAAACTTAACTAGGGATCAGGACGAGACATGACAAACACAACTACTGCGCAACAAAGAAAGGAGGTGAGACTCCAAAGACAGGAAGTCAAACAAACTTCACACAACACAAGAGGCATAACTTCAAAATAAAACAGGAAACAAACTAAACCAAAACCAAGATCATGACATCATTAGCAATTATCTTCTAATAAGTTAATATCAGGTTTTCAAATTTAAAATGATTGATTGATTGGTGTCTCATCATATCAAACTCTGCTTTCAGTGCCTCAAAGATCAATCTTGTTTCCCAAATTTGCATTTTATTATTCCAACATTTGAGTATCAAATGGACACTAAGGGACAGAAATGACACTTTTTGTGCTAATACCACATTTTGTCATAATCATTTTGTTACCTTCATGTTTTACAAAGAAAGAAAAACAGGCAGCAGTAGGCAGGAAGAATACCCATACAGGCTTTTATAGAGATTGTATTTTTTCTTTCTGTCCCCTGTGGCAGTCGAGGTGTACAAACATTAGGTTCGTTAGAGATGAACTGCGCCTCGTCTCGAAAGTGAGAGCAGGCGGCAGCAGCAGGGGAGGTTGCCTTCAAAGAAAAAAAACTGTGGTCCAATCGGACAGTTTTCAGCCGCATTTGACCCATCCCGGAGAAGCAGTGGGCTGCAATGAAGCGCCTGGGGAGCAATTTTTTGGGGTCTCGCTCAAGGACACCTCGGCATGTTGCCTGTAGAGGGGAGTCAGCGCTCTACCTCATGTGCCACAAGAATCAACAGGTAACAGAAACAAGTATAGTCTTAGTAAAGTCTTTTGGAGATTTGTTTGTGATAAAGGACTATAGTAAATGTATTTACAGAAATCAGATTTTTGTTTAATGGGCACTTGCCAATTCTTAAAAAAGGCACCAGACCAGCCTATAACTTATCAAGGGCGGCAAGTAGATGATTTTTCTCCAAAATGAATTAAAAGATTAAAACGGCCATCTAAAAATAAAAAATAAATGAAAAATTGATAACATGATGAAAAAAATACTGCAACCTGCTTATGTATCGGGAAACCACGAGGTGGCAGCTTCATCATGGCAGACGATATGAATGGAGATAAACTGTTACTTTCTGAATCTATTTAATGTCAACAACAAAGATTTAAAAGATGGGGAAACTGTACCATAACTTTCTGACTTTTGTGTGTTTTCAAGAACCGCTCATCGCTTGTTGTCTCCATGAAAGTGGAGAAGCGTTTTGCTGTTGCATGCTTGATATACCCACGTTAGAACCAAAGTGAATCGTAGCCCCGCCCCCAATGTTTATTCAAAGTTTATTAATATTGATCATGTCCAAATTGCACCAAATTTTCAAAGGCGCTCCCTTGGGTTCCCAACAATACACCCACCAAATTTGAAAGTAAGCGGGAGAACGTATCTTGAGCTATGCAAAGGACACACAGACAGACGGAGGTTCATGCTTTATAGATAGATGTAGGTGCTGTCCATGAAACAGAGAAATGCATGACAGTTTTGACATTTTACTTTTTAAGTAATAGCTAGTTGGATTGTAACATAACTTTAGCTATAACTAATTCTACACATACAGAGCACGGATGGGAATAAGTTGCATCACTGGTGTTCTGTGCCTCACTGTGGCTCCCATGCAACCCATAGTCTTTTCAGTGGACGTAGGTTGTGTGTCCATTGATATTTACGGTCATTTGACTCCATCTAACCAGGTTTAATTCAGCTGCAGTGGTTTCTGGCTCCTCAATTACAGCGGGCAGTAATTGTTTGTATGACAAACAGGGCAATCTGTTGAAGAAGAGCAACAGGAATGGAAGTGGTGCAAGCCAACTGTGATAAACTGTACAGAGAGGGAGAACAAACAGACTGATAGACAGATGGAGAAAAATAGGCTGGCAAAAAAAGCAGGTAGAGGGAATGGTGTATTGATTAAAAAACATGGTGCTGGTGGAGAGAGACAATGAGATGGAGAATGAGTTAGAAAGAAAGAACATTGGACACCATGTAACTGTAAAACATGGAGAAGAAATGATGTTTGTAGATATGGGGTCAGATGATATATGATAAAAAAGAAACACAATTTAAAAGGAAGACAAGGCATTTTGGAAAAAGCTATACTATTACTACCATACTGTACTTCAGTAAATAAAAGTATTTCAAAACTGTATTTAAGTATTTCCATTTTCTGCTACTTTATACTTCTGCTCTACATTTCAAAAGGCAAATTCGTACATTAAACTTCACTACATGTATTTGCTTACTTTAGTTACTGTTCACTATTTAATAATGAAAAAAAAAGAAAAAAATCCACAAATAAATTATGATATTGTTTACTTTAAGGATATTATATCAATACGAATGTATTGATGTTATGACCCACTACAAGTGAGTGTCTGTAGAGACCCTGCTCTCGGCCTGAGCTTTCATATTTCTTTAGTATTTACGCATCCAAAATGCGAAAATGGTGGAAGCAGTGCCGAATCCCCCCCCCCGCAATTATAGCGAGGCAAAACGCCAGGGGGACACAGCCTGTTCCAAAATGATTAATCAGGGTTGCCTTTCACTTTGGCTGCCATAGTGGATGCTGCAGGTTGTGTATCCGGCTGTGTTCTGTTAGTAGGGACCAACATTCAATTTTGTGTTTGCAAACAGTACGCAACAATTCCTTTACCTGTTTTTCTTTTATATTAAGTATAAGTTTGTCATTTTACCCTCTGAAATAAAGTGAAAGAAACAGATTTTCCAGATGCAATGTTTAATAGACCTTTGTCAGGCCTCCTTCCTTGAAAATCAATGAAATCCCAGTGGGTAACTCAATGAACATTAAGGCATCAGTGACAATTCAAAGAACTCTCTCTTTCATTCTTCAAAAGAAAAGAAGAAAAACTCCTTTTCAAGTGTTTTATGTCGCATAATAGCGATACGACTTTGGGGATTATGGTTTTCAATCTCTGAGAAATATATCCTTTAATGTTAAGCCGACACGTTGCATCAGTCGATAAAGCTAAACTTGCTGATTTGGGGGGAATGACCAATGAAGGGAATAAAGGCTGGTGAAATGAGCCGCTCAGCAAAAAAGCCAGTCACATTCATACAGTCAAGGACGGGAATTTAACAGAGAAGTACTTCACCAGCATTCATTCACTCAAGTTCTCTACACTTAATGTGAAATCCAGTCACCCAGACCAAGAAAGCTGCAACCTAAGAATGAATTTCATTAGTTTGGCCTTTACTTAGTGGCTCATCATAGTCGAAATCCCATTTTAGCAGCTTTCCCACCCTGAAGCAAGAACTATTTTGAGGGAAAATGTAATTGAATTTGACTCTCTGCAGAGGCTAAATCAGGGAGACTGCTAAATGTGAGATCAGATCATATCTATTACACTCGATTATTTTCTTTCAATCAGTTGTTGATGCTTGAAATGATTGAATAAATCCATAAGTACAGTAGATGTGTTTATTTTGCCTTTATTGCCATACCATATCCTTCTCTAAAAGACACTTTGCAACAGCCTTGTGTTATTCTGTATGAGCCTAAAAGACATGGCTTGTTGGACCTTAAATAATTCATGCTGCTCAGAGCTCTTGGGTTGACGGGTTGACAGCCAACACAGACATCTTTGCCATTGTCCTCATGGAGTCTCCTGGGCTCGGTTTATGTCTGCTGTGTATGAAGGCTGATATGAGACAGTTATGCAAAGAAATGCAAAAGGCCCCACCACCTTGCTTATACAAGAAAAAGACAGTTTTTATTGTACTTTAGCCTCTTTTTGTTTGTTGTTTTTTGTCTTTTAGTCGTTATGCATCTCCCTGTGTTTTTGTGTCTTTATGGTCATTTTGAATCTCTTTGTAGTTGTTTTATGTGTCTTTGTAACCTTTTTGTGTTTTATTTGTAATTGGTGTATATTTCTTTGTGGTTATTTACAGTCTCTTTGTTGTTGCTTTGTGTCTCTTTGTAGTAATTTTGAGTTATTTTTAGTTGTTTTGTGTCTCTTTGTAGTCATTTTTGAGTTTCTTTGTAGTTGTTTATTTTTTCTTTATGGTCAATTTGCATCTCTTTGTAGTTGTTTTTTATGTATTTTTGTTATCATTTAGTGTTTCTTTGTAGTTGTTTTGTTTTGTTCTGTTTTTTTCTTTGCGTATTTGTAGTTGCTTTATAATTCTTTGTAGTCTGTTAGTCATTTTGAGTTGTTTTGTGTCTCTTTGTAGTCATTTTGAGTTTCTTTGTAATTGTTTTTTGTCTCTTAATTGTCTTTTGGAGTTTCTTTGTAGTTGGCTTGAATCTCTGTGAGGTTGTTTTTTCCCCTTTTCAAAGTAGTCGTGACTCTTTGGAGCTGTTTTGTATCTCTTTTGTTCTGGTCTCTTTGAGGTCATTTTGAGTCTCTTCCTGTTTGTTACGTGCCTCTTAGAGTCCATGTTTTGTTCAGATGAAGTCATCTTTGTGTGGTCCAGATTCCCAAAATGCCAGGCGTTTTGATAGAGATGGGTCAACTGTCTGATTATCCGCCTTTCAGACTCCTTTCAGAGTAAAAATAAACTGCAGCTACACGGTTTCTTCATTTGCATCCATTTAAAATCCTGCATTCTAAATGAGGTGACATTTTGAATCACGCAATGAGATTCAGGATTAAATAGTCAGGAGCTGCCGTAGTAAACAAGATGAGATAAAACCATGATGATTCAGAGTTGACAGGGCACAAAATAACCCTGTAAAATGTTAAAAAGATAATATATAATTTTTCCCAGCACTTTTAGTTGTCATCCAAAGCAATGTAACTACAGTGAATCCAGTATATCCTCCTAATATAGCACTTCATTTGGCCTCAAATTGATTTGCTCTGGTTGTATTACTCTTAATTGACAGTGCACGTGTGGTCTCTTGACCATGTGTGGAAAACCAAAGTGTCTGCTTCTGAGCACACAGAGATTATTGTTCATGTGTCCATCAGGTCTTTGTTGGCCAGCAGGTGTCATTGTTGTGTAAGGATTTATTCAAATGCAGCTGCATGAGAACACATCCAGTCTGAAGTCATTAGTATTTGCCAGTGTGCCTGAGCGTGAAGGGAGGCATCGGCCTGGCATGTTGCCATGGAATAGTATTATCTCCAGTAAAGCTGATACTGTAGAGGCAGCTACTGAATATAGAATTTCGTAAGTGTGTGTGTGTGTGTGTGTGTGTGTGTGTGTGTGTGTGTGTGTGTGTGTGTGTGTGTGTGTGTGTGTGTGTGTGTGTTTGCTGTTTCCACAGACTTTGGCAGAGAAAGAGAGCATCACGGATAAAGGAGAAAAAAAGAGAGAAAGGGAAGTTGTCAGTTGTATTTAGGGTGCTTCATTAGGTGAGGGCGACTCCAGCTTTTGGCCACATTTCTCCCTGATTCAGCTGTTACTCGCAAAAACACAACACACACACACACACACACACACACACACACACACACACACACACACACACACACACACACACACACACAAACACAAACACACACACACACACACACACAAACACACACAAACACACACACTCCGTCTGTCTGTTCCCTCTCATCCAGATATAAAGAGGGGCCAAGAGGAGCTCGACACACCAGCCAAGATGTGACTCTGCATCCGGCTCTGAATCTCTCTTTAAATCTTTACTTTCTATCTCTTCTGTTCCTGCATCTGTCAACTTGTTTGTCTATTTATTTCTCCAAGATGGGCCAGTGCTGTGTATTTGATTTCATCTTCAGTTCTCTTCCAGGGACCACTGCACTGTTTCCCTTAACGTCTGCTAAATCAACTGACTCCCACAATCTTAAAACATAAAAACAATGGTCCAGATTGAATTATCTCAACAACTGATGGATTACCATAAAACATGTATAGTTCCAAGAGGAAGAAACCTATTCTTCTTTGCTCTTGCACCAACATGCGTTTCATGTTATTTTTCTTAACTCAAATGTCTCAAAAATGATGGATGTCCTAAACATTTTGGACAGATCATAGACTTTAATAAATATGGACGTAGTCTCCGTGACGTGGGTGACTCCACTGGTGCCATCTTAACTGTGATGTCATTTTAACATGGTGGTCGATGGAGATTGACTCACGTCCGGAGCCGGCCTCGAGTGGCCGTTCAAGGAACTGCCGCTTGGTGCTGATGTTGATGGTGCGCAAGCCATGCATTTATACACCTGCTGTTAATAAGCAAACAAAACCTGGGCGTTACCATGACGATGGTGATGATGATGATGATGATGATGATGATGATGATGATGATGATGATGAAGTTGCGGTAATTTAGCAGTAAGTCTCACTGACAAAATGGATTTCCAGCATCATAAATCCCAAGTGACGTCCTTCGATGGCAAGTTTGAAGCAAGTAAACCATTCTGTGGTCTCGAGGTAGTCCAGAACTACATGATGTACTTCTCCTTCATTCATTTACAGTAAACCGATACTTACGAAGAAAAACGCTATTGGCCCCTTATGATAATTATGATCACTCAACGTTTTCTCTAGCGGCTCAAATTTACAGAAGGAACAAATGTGGTAAGATTGTTATGTGCCCTCTTGTCTTTCTCCGTCACCTCCTTTTTTCTCCCTGCGTCATTTATCCATCTCTATCCATCCACATTCCAACAGCCTCCAATACTCCTTGACAACTGTCTCTACCTTTCTCTCTTTTTATTCGTTCCTCATTCCTTCTTTTTTTTTTGCTCGACAATTAAAACTGCAGATGAAAACTTATATAACAAATATTCCCGAACTTAAACTCCTTCCACAGCTCTGTTTTGCATTCAGTTGCCTCACGAGAGAAAGTGCACAATGATCTGCATGGCTGCAAATTTAAATTAGCCGATGCAAATATTTTAAGGTAATCTACAGTAGCTCGGCACGGTTAATAATTCAAATGATTTCTCTGAGATGGAATGTGGGTGGAGAAGCAGCGTCTTGACACATGGAGCTCCTGCTGTGTCCTCAGCACACAGAGCTCATGACGGGGGGGGGGGCTGGGGGTTTGGATCAAAATTCTCGCTAATGAATCCAAGATGATAGCTGGTGCAGCAGTGTAAGTGTATGTTATGTATTGAAACAATCAGTTTGAGATTTGGTTCAATCTGCCCTGGTCAGCGTTCTAGTAAGCGTGTCTTTGTCCAAGAGTCTCTGGACAGAAAGCTGTTGAGTTACACCAAAGAGTTAAGATATGGCAATGAAATATTAATCACCATACTTCTTCAGATCAGTTTCTCTGGCAAGGAAATCAGATTCATAGGCAAGCGGAAAGTTCATCCTCGTAACTATCTGCCTGCTGATTTTCATGAGATATTCACTAGCCAAACGACTTGCAGGTAAAATACGGGATTGATGTCAACGCAAGTAATCAGTGCCCTAAATGTGAAGACGGGGTTGAGGGCTAACGCTGAAGTCCCGCCTTGTGATCTCTGGGGTGTATTTGTTCACGGTAAATGTGGAAAAATCACGGAAAAAGTCTTCTGAACTAGCAGCGAATAGCGCAGCTGACATTCCCCTGCTGTGCGACGGTTGTATCTTGAAGGAAATGTATCTTGCAGACGTGTTGGATCCAGGCGACATCGTCTTCTTCAGTAAAGGATACGCTTGACACACGGAACTCTCGGGATGATCCATTGCACAGGAGAGGTCTTGACTTTGTTCACGATGATGTGAGGATCTCGAGGAGATCAAGCACCCTATCTCAAAGGATAACGTCATGTTCTCAGCGTCTTGACGCACAGCTTGACAGCTCGATTCAAGATGCATGGATGGAATTAAGCTCACCAGCTTTAAAAGGAGGAGTTGGGTTGTGTTGTTTATAAGGAGTGATCTGTTATTCAATCTGCGAGGTGGAAGGATTGGAATCGGCATGGACTGAAGTGCTGCTTCTCAAGAATAAACCCTTTTTTATTGCCGTCTTGTATTAAGTTGGATGGCAACAAATGATCTTTGAAGCTACTAGAGTGTCTGTTAACAGCCAGGTCCTTATTGGATATTAAGTTGATATTGCTTTCAGTGATCATGCAGTGATTTTATTGTTCTCATGAGATTTTAATTCCAGTTACACCCGGAAATGTATTGCTCTGTTATGTTCTGATGTGCAAAGCTTTACAGGGTTGAGAGCTTTCAACATGGGCTTTGTGAGAAAATAAATTGGGGTAGCAATGATGTTGAAAAGGCTTGGACTCTTTTTTTTTAAATTTTTTCTTTTACAGAGCCTGTTATAGATGCACTTGATGCTGTTTTGTCAAATGAAGGAGACAATCATTAAATAGAGGAGTGCAAATTGGATGACTTCTGGGATTTCAGAGCTTATTAAAGACTTTTGAGACTTTCAATTTTAGAAAGTCAAACAAGAACACAGAGAGAGCGAGAGAGAAGAGGAGAGGCTGAGTCTCCGAGATGAAGAAGACCCAAATCCAAAAACATCGGCGCCAACATCCAGGGAGAGAGAGAGAGAGAGAGAGAGAGAGATTCCTAGGACGGGCAATGGTCCAGCACAGAGGAGCCAGAGTTAACACAGAGGACAAGGAGAAAACACAGACAGAGATTGGGCACACAGCTCTGACGCTCAACAACTTGAGGGACAGAAACAAACAGAGGGTTAGAGAGATGCAGTGTTTTTTTTTCAGAAAGCTCTGCGTTCTCCTGACACCGGGACAAAGCTCTCGGCTTAATGATTCATCGAGACTGAGACCGACGCGCCCAGAAGGGTGATGGTTACACCACGAGACTTGAAGTAACTAAAGAATAAGGAACTAACTGAAAGTAAAAAAAGGTGAAAAAGTTTGGATTCTAAGGCCTCGACAGAGTCAGCAGTGTGATGTCAGCATGGAGTTTTATTAAAGACGAAGGCAGCACGATAGGAAGAAAAACCTGCAGCCTGCTGACTTCTTTTCTACTCTGGGGACAGACAGGCCTGCAGTCTGAGAGAGGAGAGCACAAGACGGGACACAAGGTTTAATTAGATCAGACGGGTATGAACCGGTGTGTCTGTTTAGGATTTAGAAAGTCATCAAAAGCACCGTAAGGCGAGACGTGACTGTTTTATCATGCACCGGTCAATTCTGAGATTTTTAACATTTCTTCTTCTTCATTTATTGAAAGAAAACATCCAAAATACACATTTAATTGTTTATTTTACTACTTTTATCCATTTGCATCTGCAGATTTCTCCTAATTTCACCAAAAGTAGCCTTTAGAAAATGCTTCATTTGCATTTCCGAAAACTTTGAGAAAGCATCTAATTAACTGGGTAAGTTAAATGGTGATAAACATCAGTTATAAGTTGTATGTCATTTTACAATTCAAATCATCTTCAAGGGCTGTTTTATCTGAGCCAAAAATCTTCTTTATCCTCATTCCTATCTATAGGTTGAAGGTTTTTACAGAGGGGTTTGTTCATTTATCATTCAGTATATTGTATTGTTTTATGGCTGTTGACAGTATTTACTGATTAATGGATTGATACGAAGAGATATCCCAAATTTCCACTGTAAAAACTTTAGACCATAATACGTATGTCAACAAAATAAAACAAGAATTTTGAACCAGACTTTTGTTGGGATTACTGTTTTGAAATGAATGCAATTTGGCACATATTTTCTAAGATAATGCTCATTTGCATATTTAAAAATAAAGTTTCAGAAAACTCGCAATACAAAAAAAACATTGTCTTAATGTTTTGGGACTTTTCACATCAAATTCTACGCGATGACAACATTTACAGTGCCCTCCAGAATTATTGGCACCCTTTAGTAAAAATGAGAAAAACGAGATGCGAAAAAAAATCTTTATTGTTTATCCTCATGATCTTCCATTCAAAATATTCACAAAAATTTAACCTTTAACTGAAGAAACATAATTGAAAGAAACATTCAATTCTTATCATGAAACAAATATTTTTCTCAAAAATATATGTGCCACAATTATTGGCACCCCTTCATTTAATATTTTGTGCAGCCTCCCTTTGCCAAGATAACAGTTCTGAGTCTTCTCCTATAATGCGTGATGAGGTTGGTGAACACATGGCACTGGATCTGAGACCAGTCCTCCATGCAGAATCTCTCCAGATCCTTCAGATTCCGAGGTCGACGCTTGTGGACTCTCCTCTTCAGCTCATCCCACAGATTCTCTATGGGGTTTAGGTCGGGGGACTGTGATGGCCATGGCAAAACCTTTATTCTGTGGTCGGTGAACCATTTTTGTGTAGATTTTGAGGTGTGCTTCGGATCATTGTCCTGCTGGTATGTCCAACCACGGCCCATTTTAACCTTCCTGGCAGAGGCTGTTAGGTTTTCATTTAATATCTGCTGGTATTTGATGGAGTCCATGATACCATGTATCCTAACAAGATGTCCAGGGCCTTTGGAAGAAAAACAGCCCCACAACATCAAAGATCCGCCACCATACTTCACAGTGGGTATGAGGTGCTTTTCTGTATGGCTATCTTTCTGTCTACGCCAAACCCACCTTTGATGTTTGTTGCCAAAAAGCTCTATTTTGGTCTCATCTGATCATATAACCCGGTCCCATTGAAAGTCCCAGTAACGTTTGGCAAACTGTAGGCGCTTTAGTTTGTTGTTGATTGACAGCAGAGGCTTTTTTCTGGCAACCCTCCCAAACAACTTGTGGTGATGTAGGTGGCGTCTGATGCTAGTTTTGGAGACTTTCTAACCCCAAGACTCAACTAACCTCAATTCTCCAGCTGTGATCCTTGGAGATTCTTTTGCCAGTCGAACCATCCTCCTCACGGTGCGTGGGGTCAATGTACACACTCGTCCTCTTCCAGGCTGATTGTTAACATCTCCTGTCGCTTTAAACTTCTTAATTATGCCCTGATAGTGGAAATGGGTATTTTCAACTGTTTAGAGATTTTCTTATATCCATTTTCTGATTTGTGCAGCTCAACAACTTTTCGTCGCACATCGTCACTGTGTTCTCGGGTCTTTCCCATAGTGATGAATGACTAAGGGAATTTGGCCTGTGTCACCTCATATTTATACCCCAGTGAAACAGGAAGTCATGGTTGACCACTTAAGAGTTCCTAATCAAACAGGTGAATTTAAAAATGTAAAATATGACTGGAATTATACTTCAGTTAGATTGTAATCATGAGATTTTCTAGGGGTGCCAATAATTGTGACACACATGTTTTGGAGAAAAATATTTATTTAATGTCAACATTTATTTTTTCTTTCAATAATTTTACTTCAATGAAAAGGTAAGATTTTTGTGAATATTTTGAGTGAAAGACCAAGAGGATAAACAGCAAAGACATTTTTTCACAGCCTGTTTTGCTCATATTCACTAAGGGTGCCAATGATTCTGGAGGGCACTGTATGTCACGTTGAGCCTCGTGTACTTTCAAAAGTGGAAAGTATACTTTTGGCTTAAGTGTTCCACATACCAAAAGACCAATCCTCTACACAGAGCTGCAGCATGTGTCAGAGCCCAGTGTTTAAAATTCATAGAGGCATGAGCAAGTCTGCGATATGACCTATTATATTGAAAAAAAAATATATATATATTTTAGTCGGCACTGCCCACCCAATGAATGTATATCTATAAGGGTACCCTCAATATCGGAAACCCGTCACGTTGTAAAGATGAAACAACCTTATACCCTTCATAAAGTAGGGTCTGGTTTATTAAAGTGCACTACTTTTAGCAGCTCATAAAGTTCTCAAATTTATTTTATAACCTTAAAAGTTAATTGTCACTCCTTTTCATTGGTCACAGCTATTGATCCGCTTTGAGCTCTGCATTAAAGTAAATGTCGTTCCCGTCAAGTGGCAGGCAGAACGCCAGACCTCTGCACTGTCAGAAGAGACCTCATCACAGGTGTGTGTGTGTGTGTGTGTGTGTGTGTGTGTGTGTGTGTGTGTGTGTGTGTGTGTGTGTGTGTGTGTGTGTGTGTGTGTGTGTGTGTGTGTGTGTGTGGTTAGATAGCTTTATTGCCGTTATTTAGAAGCAACAGAATATAGAACTGCAGGTCAAAACTCTCCCTGCAAAGATCTGAGTATTGAATTAACATCTGGCCTTTTCTGAAAGTCATCACAACTACTCATAAAAGAAGAGTTGTTGATAATAGTCATCTAAATTTAAATTGATATTAATTGCATTAAATTAGGAATTTTAAGTCTTATTTAATCACAGGGAAATTCCTCTTTTTGACGTTAAATCCATCTACTAACAGCTCCATCGATCACTTGTGACTGACGACACCGCTGTGTATGATCAGCACAAGAGTTATTAAATAGGTATTGTATCATTGTAAATATAAATGAGTGGATAAAAGCTCTGGATGAATTGCACACTCATTCTTTTTTTGTGATGTGTAGAAACCGCTGACTAGGAAAAGCTCTTGAGGACTCATTAATAATCACACTAATACGTGCAGTCGACTCCGCTGACAGCAGTGAGCGCTCGCTGCAGTTTGTCTTCGGCTGATTTGAGATTTAAAATAAATAAACTCCTTTTAGCAGGCGGGATCTCTTCCTCTGACATTCGTCTTGGCTTACTTATGTCGTAAACTTTTGAGATGAATAAGACATGAGCTGTTTGTAAAGCAAAATGCTGTGTTGCTGCTCGTTGGACAGGTTTCACACCTTCCCCACGCACAGTGTGATGAGTCAGGTTTGTTTATGTAACTGATCAGACTAGCTACCGCACAATTTGACGGTTCTTAATTTAATATATCATCATTTATTATTAATACTCCACGGTCGTACTTGCAGTAGTAGTAAGAGTATTTACTAAAACACTTTTGTCATGTGGTTTTTTCACGCCTTTGTTTGAATAAACTGTTTACATATTGGGGATATAAATGGTTATTTTACTTAATTTTTACTTCATAACAGCTTTTTTGTAAAGCATATGGCAAGTAAAGGATGATAAAGCTGGTGACGCTAAGCACAGTAGTCTCATCACTGCTCTAAAAAGGAAGTACGATTACAAAATGACTGTGTGAATAAACCATAATGTTACAAACAATAATGACGCTGCCTTATTTACGCCGATATACATTATTTTGAGTGTTGAAGGAGCTGCTATAATGTCAGCAAAGGCTAGCAACAATCTATCCGAGCTCCTTTCAGAAAACAAGCATTTACAATGTGTTTATGGCTAACAAAGCATGAATTCGGACTACAAATTGGTATTATTATGTAGTTATTTTGTGCACAGCCAGCTTTGCTTTTGGTATGAACGCAGCATTAGACTGCTTTCAGGACGAGGCGGGTGTAGAAAGACGGGACCCACTGAGGACCTGGGCCCTCTGGGTCTGTACCTGGAAGACCCAGTTGGTTACCCATTCATGCCTCTTTGTGTTCCGTCAACTTTTGTCAATCTATAAAATAGTCTCAAGCTTTAACTTGCTTTCCAAAGTAATATTTTGCAGGGAAATTGCATATCTGTCAAGCTGTATATTTAATGCAGACTGGATCTGTGTTTGGGAAAACACTGAATTTTAGATTATTTTACCAATCTTTTATCACTATATGATACATTATTTGTCAGAACTTTCTTAGCTGCATCTATGAAAAGAAGTATATATTATAAAATAAGTTCACAGACATCACCGTTGTGTTGATTATTCTAATTCTATCTTTTTTTTACAAAACCAAACCTCGGACAAACAAAAAAATATCTATGCACATTTCTGTTGTCAGTTCTCAGTTTTCTGTCTGGCTCTCTGTTTACCAGCCAGGAGCAAGTGTCAGAGGATGAAGATACATCTGTGGGATGCTGCCTCCTACGTGGACTCCAAGCACCGCCCAGAGGGGCCCGGTGAACCTCTTGAGCCCTGTGGGCCCCCAGTAGATGTGAGAGACAAGAGGGAGCCAGCCAGCTACAGGAGCCCTGCCTTGGCAACGCACTTCGCCAGGGGTTTTTCACCAATGCAGGGGAGGCATATACATCAACCTCCAGCCTTCACACTTACATATGTTCCTCTACCATTTTTAGAGCTGATGAATGATGTATACTTATACTTGCATCCAGAATTCAAGGCCGTATCAGAGGTATTTCCAAATCCTGACACATTTCCTTCATGGTAAACTAATATCCGTCCCATTTATTAAGAGCAAGTGAAGCTCTGTTATTGTTAATCAACCCCAATCAGATTTCTGCACTGAATAGATGTTTCATAAACAATAGTCCTTCTAAAACATGAGGTCTCTCTCTGAAGCATGTCTCAAAAAACAATGTTTGAAAGCTGGTTATGTCCATGGTCGTAATTAATGTTTAACTCTGAAATACAGTAAGTTTTGATTAGTGTATTGTTCTTCTTTTGTTATTAATGCTACCTAACTCTGTGCAAGATATGTCAACTTAAAAACAAAGCAATGAATAATACATTTAGTAGTTCATTAGAAACTTTGAAAAAAGTTCAATTAGGAAAATCTTTGTCATCACGTTCTGCCTTTATTCTTCTGTGGGTGAATGTCAGCTGTCCTGTCGTTATACTTTCCTCCGTTACATTTTCATACACTCCCAATTGATCTCTCCTTATTGAACGACTGTTTGCCAGGCGAAGAGGGCCTGAAAGTTAATAAACCGTATGTTTTGAATGATTTGACTGCATTTGAACATTCATAAAGGATAATAAAACTTTCAAAACTTTAGCACACTATACTTTAGATAGGTCTTTATATCACATACTTGACTTAAAGTGAAAAGATTTGAATCATTACTCACTCAGTCCATCAGTGATATAATGTTCTTTTATTTCATCACTGCCTTCGAAAATAACCCATATCAGCGTTTTTCAATCTGTTGCCCTTATCATGAGGACAGCATTATTACATTGGCATGAGCTATGAAAGATGTGGGCATTTACCAAATGGAATGGTGTAATGAAAAGGAGCTATTGAGCTGCGTTTAGGGAAGAGTGGCCAATGTATATTTCTTGGAGCCTTGACCCAAGACAGCATTGCTTTGGATCACTCTTTTTTTATTTATTTGCATGGCTCCAGGGATGGTAACGTCAGTCCACCACTTTTGGCCGGAATAAAATAAACTATCTTAAAGATTGCTGTGGATTTTGGTGCAGATATTCATGGTCCCCAGTAGAAGAAACGTTCCTCTCTGCCACCATGAGGTTGATAATTGTTGTTTACAGTGAAATAATTCCCGAAATTTAGCAAACACATTCTTGTCTCTTGGAGTGTACTAATTTTGGATTTCGAACTATTCCAATTAACCTCAACTGTTATTTCTGTTCTGAAGCCAAAGCAGAAGTGTCTTAAACTTGTATTCTCTCTCCTGTCCATCAGGGGGCGACTCCTCTGGTTGTATAGAAGTCTATGAGAAAATGACTCTACTTCTCTCTTGATTTATTCCCTCAGTAAACATTGTAAACATGAGTTTATGGTCTCAATCTCTAGTTTCAAGTCTTCTTCAATACAGCATGATGTTCATTTAGTAAATGATGCTCCATTTAGAGTCAAACAGACCATAAAGCAGGGGATGCTTTAGGGGCGGGGCTACCTTGTGATTGACAGGTCGACACCACGTCGTTGTCCAGTCTGGGAGTTGTCCATGTTTTCGTCTATGAACTTTAACCCTTTCACAGTGGGTTTTCCTTTCATTAAAAGTTAATTGTTTTTGTCTTGTTCAGCGTTCGGTTGAACCGCTGTCTTGTGTCAGTTCTGGTTCCAAAAACCAAGATGGTGACGGACAAAATGACAGACTATAGGCTTCAAAACCGTAGTCCTCAAACCAATGGGTGATGCCACTGTGACTACATCCACGTCTTATATACAGTCTATAGTCTTTTGCATATCCCTTCACTTTAAGGAAGTAAAAGTAATTGTTACTCTTTGGTTCTCTTTGAAAGGATTTGTCCTAATTACATTTTGAACTTGACCACATTGGACACTCATTAAATTATCTGTAGTCATGCAGAACAGCATATTTGTCAAAATGAGACAAACGTTGGTTCAGGATCCCACTGGGTGGGCTAGGATAAGGATTAGTAGCACGATTTCACCCCCTAACAGTGAAAGGAATCACAAAGTCTACTTTTTATAATCCATCTCCAAGAGTGTCTCTAATTTGGCAGCCTCATTCAGTGAGTGAGCCTTGCAAGGGTTCAGTGTCGCTCTAAAAGGACAGAAAAGAGATCTTGTGGTAGTTTTGTACTCATTAGTTCCTTTAGGGGATCAAACCTGTGACCCGATCATTAAAGTATTGTTTCTCCATCCTTATCCACTGTTGCCTGGGTTAAGCCTTTGCCTCAATACTGTTTGAAAATGAATGATATCTTTTCACTCTTCTGATATTTACCGAATGCCTCAAAAAAGCTACATAGACCCAAACAGCCTCTTAATTCCCAGCTCTCTAACGATCTCTACTGGTTTTCTTCTGTCTATGATCAATTTGTATAACGAACAACTTAACATTTAGGCCATCAATTAAACTTCTCCTATTTATCCCTTTTATAGGTTTATTGTAAATGGAGGAACATTGGCTCAGGTTTCCAATTGATTGTAGCTTTAATAGCAGGAGACAGGAAGCAGAGGGACCACTGTGTGTAATTTGTCGTGGAGATGTAAATACTGTACTTCAAGAATATTGGCAACATTTAATTGTTTCTGTACATCAATAACTAGTTCAATACTTTCATGTGAGCAGCATGGCTCCAGGGATTTGTCAGTCGTTTACCTCTAGACGGGGTGACATTTGTTTTGGTTCTCAGTGAAATATACATTTTATTTGCATGCATTGCTGTTAAATTTTGTATAGACATTCATGGTTCCCAGACAATGTATTCTAATGACTTTGGAGATTTTCTGACTTTTCCACTTGCACCACCATAATCATATATTTGGGGTTACACAAATACATTTTCATTACGCTAACGTGGGGGAAAACATTTAATATGACTTTGTTGTACATGACTGTGGACCACGTTTTGCCATGATGACACACACAGACTCACAAGGTGAAACAATACCAGCGCTCGGTGGCTGGTAATGACATTCCCATCCGCCTCAACTGTACTGTGTATTCAAAGCTAATTAGCAAATGTTAGCATCTTAACACTTTTTAACAGTATGGTAAACACAGTAACCATTAAAGCAGCTTGTTAGTGCGTCATTGTGAGCATATTGGCATCCATTAACTTTTGCCCCAAAGACCAGCTGTGCCTCTTAAAGCTGCTATGGCTGTATGTATGATTTAGAAAGGATTGAAACAAGACTATAGAACAGCTTGTACCAAAACGAAAGAGCACTTTAAATGAGGCTTTTGACAACATGTGACAGGAGATGTATTTGGCCATGCTGAATGCATCCTAATAAGGCCCTACAATGTTACTGACATGGACCACATTTGGCACAATAAATGAGCCAAGACTGTTTTCAAACTTGCCACATCACAAAAGAAGAGTCTCGTCATCAGTTGGTCTCATTGCTGTACATCAAAATCAAGGACCAATCAGTTTGGTTTATTTAGTAAAATCTGTTTCTTGTGTGGCCCTGCTTATTTCAGACCTCAGATGTGTGAAATGTAAAGGGAATCCCATGAAATCCTCTCTGAATCCTCTGCAGCACATTAATGATACCAACACAAGAATTTGACGCTTTCTTTTAATGCAAAAAATTAATTTTTATTTGCTCGTTTTTTTTTTATTTTTTTAAATATTTTTAATATCTGCCAGAGGCCAATGGATTTATGTCAATTCGAAGATACTGTATATACTCGTATGCTCACTCAAGTTTCCTGACTAATTGGAAACTTTCAGCCTACCTAGCTCCCATATTCCAGGATTTGAAAGTTATAGGTAACTTTAAGTGATGACATCTAACTACACGCCAGAAGAAGATTGAGAAGGTTGAGTACACGGCAGTGGTAATGGGGACGCTGTAAACGGAGTTGTTGACACTGTGTTCTTTCAGTAAAGCAGAAATGCTGCCATCGAAAAACACCAAATGCACAATACAGAGTGAGATACGTTTGAACATTTTAAATGAGTATTGGATCCCTTTGAAAGAGAATTCATTGTTTGGAGTTGAAGCATTAAAACGCCGAAAAATGTCTTATTTTGAGCCAGAGTTTTGTCACATCAGTCAGCCTCCAGCAACAATGAATTCTGCTTTTTTGAAGAAGCACTTGTCCAGAACTTGTAATTCCACATATTTGACACAACATTCAAAACCTCAGAGATAAAGAAAAAAATGTTTTGCCTTTGCATCAAAAAGCTTTTACTTACATCACAACGCTGACAGCTGTGACTCTCTGCTCTCTATCCTCCTTTACCTCCATTTAAATCACCTTTCGGCTTTTAATTGGACTCCTCACACACAGTGATGATCTCACAAACCTATTATTGATGAGGGAATGATTCATAGCAATACTTTGTCAAGGCGATTGCTTACTGCAGGAATTATTCAATAATTAATCAGAGAAAAGTGCAAGCACACACAGAACAATCTCAGGCCAATGTACATTCAAACAGACGCAGACATATAGAAATGCATGCAAGTACATATACAGACATATTGGTTCATCTTTGGCTTATCACTTGTAGAATCACTTGTGGGTAATTATGCAAATGAGACGAAGAAACTTCCTCTCATTACAGAAAACCTCATTTAACCATCATCTAAAACTTTGGTTTCCAACTCAGACATTCAGAGGAGGATGCATAAATCCAAGGGGGGTTAAATATTTAATGTAATAGTAAAAAAAAAAAAAGAAGAATGTTCTGCTACACAAAACCATATAACAATGTTCATATTTTTCTTACAACGTGATACTGGCTATTCTTTCACATAATTATTTTTAAAAACACTCATAACTAGATGCATATATTGAAGTTGTGACAAGGGATTAGGTGAAATAGATTCATTATGGGTCTCAATTCAAAAAAGGTTGAACACATCTGATTATAATGATTGCACTTAATGGACAGTCACAAAGAGGAATATGCACAATCAAAATACACTCACACACATGAGATGGAGATGTGTGCAGAGTGTGACCAGTGAGCACATAACGGGGAAACACACACTATACCTGCCTCTAGCATCGTCTTATAATCTTACCATGTCAGATACAGTATATTACCATTCTCACAGACCCATAAATAAATGGAAATATTAAGCCCCTCTGGGTGAATTCATTCCATTTCCTCCTAATATGACATTAATATATCTGCAGCCTAAGGCATTGGCAGGAATCATTAAGGGGCAGTGACTTCTCACAGTCATGGAAAATTGGGCCTGTAAGTATAAACTAGTGTGTGAGACAATATATTTGTGGTAATTGATTAACTGTGTGGTGTGTTTGAGTGATAGGAATTTAGCTGAATGTTTTATCACATCAGTGGGTTACAACACAGGTGAATTTCAAGACATTTAAGAGAGGTGTGTGTGTGTGTGTGTGTGTGTGTGTGTGTGTGTGTGTGTGTGCGTACTGCTAAATTATTAACAGCCATGAAGGGAAAACATAACCTTCTATGATCCGCCACAGATTTCAGTGCACCACAGATAAATATTAATCCCTGTGCTTCGCCTCCAAGACTCCCAAGCAGGTGGTATGTTTTAAAACCTTCATTAAATGGGTGTTGCCAGGCTTCCAGAGCCAAAGCTCTACTTCCATTAAGACGAATGTGGCATTCAGCCATATGCATATTTGCTGACTACAGTTTTGCTGTGCTTGTGTGGCACTCTGCAGCCAGTGGTTTCAGTATGATAGCAGTTTGGGAAAAACATGGTACCAATACTGTTGCAGGTTTAGTACAACCAGAATTACTACCTCACAGTTGTATTCCTCCGCCAACCAGTCCACTTGTAGTTTACATCCATGCCTGTTCAAAGTATCATTTTAGCCTTTTAGACATTTGAGTGAAATCTTCATTATTAGAATATATATTCTTGACTCATGGTCAACATAATGTTTTGTTAGGTCAGTGACCCTATGACCTGTGACCACCACATATCAGTTCATCCTTGAATCCAAGTGGATGTTTGTGCCAAATTTGAAGAAAGTTCAAATGCTTTTAATTTTTTTAATATAAGGGATTTCTATTCCCCTGGATTTATAGTCGATATGAGAGCAATGAAGCTGTTTAGTTGCAAAAATGTCCATCTGACTTCACAGTGGTCATACTAGTCATACCTGCTTTATGGTCTGTTTGACTCTAAATGCACCATAATTTACCAAATGAACATCATGCTGTATTGAAGAAGACTTGAAACTAGAGATTGAGACCATAAACTCATGTTTACAATGTTTACTGAGGGAGTAAATAAAGTGAGAGAGTCTTTTTCTCATAAATTTCTTTATAATCAGACTTCTTTTTACAGCCAGAGGAGGCGATGGCCATTTGAGAGAATTCAGGTTAAAGACACTTCAGCATTGGCTTCACTTTTCAGAACCGGATGTTTCCACCGGATTTACTTCTGTTATTGCAGTTAACATGAATACAAACTATGTCAATAGACCCAAATGGGGAATTAGCACACAATTCAAATACATTGTGTTGCTCAATGGGTGGATACTGTGTATGTTGGGATCAACACCCACCATTCTCACATACACTAAACATACAGTAACAGTATACAATAACTGTTTGGTTAAAAGCCTTCATGTATCCATATAATTGGAGCCAAAGACTCTCTGTGAGACGCTTCATAATTGAGCTTCTCTGCCCAGAATAATAATTTTATGTGGAGACAACCACATTATTTGAAACAAACCCTTAGAATCACACCATTTAATTGCTCATTTAAAAGAGCAGACAGCACAGAAGGGCATGGCAATTGGAACGATGTTATTGCACATTGTAGAATTAGCGAATTAGAAACAATAACAGCCAAAACAAGTAGATGATGGTCTCTTATTAAAATTCTTGCAAAACTGCTTGAAATGAGACAAACAGAAGACCATCCTTAATCTAGTTTGGGTTTTGTCTGTTAAAACATATCATCACTTCATCATTTTATCCTATTTGACATTTTTGTGAAATCCTCAAACATCAGCATATTAAATTATGGCCAAACACGTGGTTTGTGAGGTCAGTGACCTTTGAACTGTGACCACCACATATCAGTTTATCCTTGAGTCCTGGTGGATGTTTGTGCAAAAGTTTAGTAAATTCCAGTTTTTCAAATTTTGTGAGATATATCTGGTCATGGTTGTCGCCAGCAGGGAGGCATAATGAAACATGTTTCTGATTCTGTGGGTCTTCAAGATGTTGGAAGGCACCAAACAATTCAAATCATAACATTTTAACCATTTGAGAAACATCATAAGAACCTTGTATGTATTTCATTTGGACAAAAGGCATTCCTATTCCCCTGGGTCTAAAGTCAATAAGAAAGAGCAATGACATCCATTGCTCTCTTGTTCAGCTCCAACAATGTCCATCTGAGCCCAGAGGGAAAAATATAACATACACAATGAGAGTAAATATTAACATAAGAAAACTCAGATCGAGACAGTCAAACATTCAGCAGAAAATATGTGTCTATCACACACCTAGAACATGTGAGGTATACCTGCACAGCATGTTTTACGTCCATGCATTTTAAAGAAAACCAAAAATGTCTAACAGACAGAGATTTCCCCGACAGAAAGTTTTATCACAATCGTAGCAAGTAGAGAACAGAACTGCTGCACTGCAAGATTATAGTTAGAAGCTCCTTCATGGGTGACTGCTTGGCAAATGGGAAGGAGACGATGTGGCAGATTTAAAGAGAGGAGACAATATTAATGTGATGCTTCCTTCACCTAACGACGGTGCATTAGTGAGGCTGTGTAAATCAGAGATGGCTGAGTTATGCTGCCCACGCCCACTTGGTGACGGGGATAATATTGGGCTTTCTGGATGGCTGGGTGGAGCAGACACACACACACACACACACACACACACACACACACACACACACACACACACACACACACACACACACACACACACACACACACACACACACACACACACACACACACACATACACACCACACCCACAAGAACCTTAACCACCAAAAATGAAATGCCTCACCCTTACCCTAGTCTAACCTGACCCATACAAAACAAGTCTGAATATTCAACAGGCCTTCAAAATAGTGAAATGCCCTAACTTATTAATAATGTCCTCACTCTGTTGGTTTGAGAATGAGTCCCCACTATGTAACAAATACAAGAATACACGCACACACACTCACACTATTTCCATCCCTTCACCTCGGATCCATAACCCTAAAATAATGTTTATCTCAAACTCATCCGCACCATGCATCTACCCTTTAAAAAGTGCAAACTGGCCGTACTGACTTCATAAAAATGTCCTCACAGAGATCGTTTGGATGTCTTCTGACATCAACCATATACTAATTTCGACTCACTTGCACGACTCCGGTCTGTATTTACTGCATTTCAAAGTTTCAAACATGGATTCATCTTCCCTGTCATTATTCCTCCTCCCTCTGCATCTCCCTCACACCTCTGCAATCTCTCTCCGTCTATCTCTCTCTCTCTCTCTCTCTCTCTCTCATGTTTAATCAGTCCACCAGGCGGTTGTCTCTACAGGGGTCTGTGAATTATTGATGCGAGGGGCCACGAGCAAAAGGAGGGTGGAAACAGCAGGAAAGGAGGATGGAGGGGAAAATGAGTGGAAGAAGAAACAGAACATTTCCCTTAGTTGGCCTGTGCTGATGTAGATGGACAGATAAGAGGAGGGAAGGACAAGAGAATGGTTCGAGACAAAGAAAGAGATAGAGAGACACAACGGAAGTGAGGGTGGCGGGAGATTTCAGATATAATGAGCTTGACAAGGGATGTCAGCGCTTTTCTTTTTAAGCAAGTCGTGCTGTGAGGACTGCAACAGTGATGGAACTTCAGCAATAACGCCTGAACTTCTGAAATTAAAAATCCCCCAAAAATCAGCCTGAACAGCTGTGTTATGTATCTTTAATGTATTCATATTTAGGTATAGGAACATGTCAAAAGAGAATAAGATATGGAGTAGTTTGTCCATAGCGCAGTAGCTCCAGAATTTACATTTATATTAGTCAATTCTTCACCTAGTAATTTACACCAAATGCCAATGTTCAGTTCAAAAGGAGGTGATACGATGACCAGGATTTGTGTGGAAGGAATGTTTATCATGTCACTCTTGCATGCACCCTCATGCGTGTACACAAGAGAAGCACAAACAATGCTCTAGCTGGTAGAGCACCTCCTGTCCTTTGTTGTCAAAAACTCGACATGGTGCCTTTTTTAAGTGCTTACTTCTGTTTTATCATAACTGCAATACTTATCTTAGCCTAAGAAAATTGTAGCAGTTAGGCACAGATATTATGGATTGATCAGATATTGTCATTGAATATAATCTGGGTTATGAAAAATCGCCCAATATAAACATTCGTATGTGATTTTATCATTCTTAAACATGAGTAATTTGTCCGATAGGGGTTTGGTCATAGAATTTTGAAACGTATTTTCCCATTCGACTCTTTTGGGCCAGAGCAGGTATCTCAACAATTTCGTGATTGCCAGAGAGATGTGTGTACATGGTCCCAGGAAAAAAAGCACAGGACTTTCAACTAGGAGACCAGTGTTTAAGACCTGTTTTGGTGTCCCAAAGTGAAGTTAGGAATTTACTTAAAGTATTTAAGTACTTATTTTAAGCAGTAATAAATTGTTAAGAGTTCGTGGTCAGATCACATTGCCCCAAATTGAAAGTTGCTTCAGCTGAGCATCGTTTGTGCATGTGTCATATTCACATTCTTTTACACCATTGACTGTATATAAGAAATTGACGTAGTCAACGTGACGTGACCCATTGGTTTGTGGACTGATGTTTTTAAGCATCTAGTTTGGCATTTTGGCATTTTGACATTTTGGCTGTTGGCGTCTTGTTTTTTTGCAAACAGTGAGCAGAAGTTACCATATATGGTCTGGGGAGGGGAGACGTAGAGACTTGCCAATCACAAGGTAGCCCGCCCTAAAGCATCCCCTGCTTTATGGTCTGTTTGACTCTAAATGGAGCATCATTTACTAAATGAACATCATGCTGTATTGAAGAAGACTTGAAACTAGAGATTGAGACCATAAACTCATGTTTACAATGTTTACTGAGGGAATAAATCAAGAGAGAAGTAGAGTCATTTTCTCATAGACTTCTATACAACCAGAGGAGTCGCCCCCTGATGGACAGGAGAGAGAATGCAGGATTAAGACACTTCAGCATCGGCTACACTTTTCAGAACCAGAGGTTGCCACCTGATTCTTCTGTTATTGCAGTTAACATGAATACAAACTATATCTGTAGACCCAGATGGGAAATTAGCAAAGAATTTAAATAAATTGTGTTGCTCTATTGGTGGATAATGTGTATGTCAACACCCAACATTCTCACACACACTATACATACATTAACAGTATACAATAACTGTGTTTGGTTAAAAGTCTTCATGTATCCATATAATAATTGGATGAAACTGTCTTTTTTAACAATCTCCCCTCCAAGCTGGAAGCCAAAGACGCTTCATAATTGACGAGATTTAACCTGGAGCTTGTTGGCCCAGAATACATGTAGATTTTAAGGGCACATAATAAGTCTGAGAATCACACCATAACATCGCTCATTTAAAAGAACAGACAGCACAGAAGGACTATTTGGAAGGATGCAAAGTGGAATTAGCAGGAGATACAGAATCCGAGGACAATAAACGGCCAAAACAAAAATACATTATGGTCCTTTATTAAAATCCATTCCAAACTGCCTTAATTGAGAGTAACAGAAGACAACCATTCATTTAGTTTTTGTTTAGTTTTTATAGAAGAAAATACTAATTAAAATCAAAATAAAATGAGCAGCAGATAAGAGCTTGAGACAAAAAGACAACATATCTGTCATCCCCCAGACGATAACAACAGCAAACCGCAATCAATAGCTAAAAGGCGAATAAAGCAAACTGTGGCACAGAGCAGGGACAGAGAGAGTTGTTAGTGTAGTTATTGAGCTGGAAACTAACCGTGTGTGTTGGAGAGATTGTCTGAGATCAAGCCCTCGGGGGCAGATACAAGTTGGATGATATCAGCGAGGCAACCTAATCTGGTGACAACTGCAATATGGGGCCATCAACAATGTCACGTGAGAGAGAGTAATGGAGGTAATTCCTTTCATTTTTGAGGTTGTTTTTGTCCTGGACGGAGCAATCGATCCCTATCCAGGAGCGTTTGATAATGACAGAAATATGGTTAACCCCTGAACCTCTATTTGAATCTTAGTGGTTTTCAGTGAGAGGAGCACATAGTTGTCAATGTGACTAATTGCTACAGCAATAATCAGTGGTGTCTCTGATGTGAATTCCTGCTTATTAAATATTCATCTGCGATATTGTGTAGTGGTCCCAGGAATATCTGTTCATAAAGTTTATTTTGATAAATGCGTTATTTTTTAATCCAATTGACAATCTTTTCCTGAACTTAACCAATTTCAAGATCTATTCCTCAGTCAAACCAAGTGGTTCTGTTGCCGAAAACCTAATTTAGTTGTTTCCAATGAGTTTTTTTTAAAAAGACTATGCATGAAACAAGCAGAAATTGACACGCGTCGCTGGCTTTAATAGGAAAACGCACAAAATATGAGGAGTAACTTTAAGTAAGATATTATACCATCGTTGTATGAGGCTCGTGGAACTGTGTTATACTGTACAAAATATATGTTTGAGTTCTCTCTTCTTCTAGCCATCATTGTGCGGTTTCCATAGAGGTGCAGGACTTTACATATTGCCGAGAAAATCAAGGCCACAGAGAGTAAAATGTGCCAAAAACCGCCCTTAAACATCTTGGGGTTCAGAGGACTGAACAGCATCTGACAACTTATGGAAAATGTCAAGTCACGTGACATAACAAAAATCATAGAACCTGCAGTTCCTTCCTGCACTTACCTTAGATCAATGGGAGCTACTTCTTAAAAATGGCCTTTGAATAACCAATAATGGTAAATGGTAAATGGAGACTACTTTTCTAGTCTTCCGACCACTCAAAGCGCTTTTTACATTACTAATCATTCACCCATTCACACCCATTCATACACTGATGACAGGAGCTACCAAGCAAGGTGCCACCTGCACATCAGGACCCTAACATTCATGCAGGAACAGCCTGCGGGAGCAATTTGGGGTTAAGTGTCTTGTCCTCCTCTGATTGGAGGACTGTGCCTGTTACCCCCATAGTGTGGTCATTTCACCAGACCAGTGTATAATGGGATCGATGGAGTTGTGATGAGGGAGAGGGGGGGACATCGACTGGGAAAACGTTGCAGCGGTGATAATTTACTCCAGCTGGTTGAAGCTTTGTCGCCTGAGTGGAAAGCGAGCTGAGGCCATGATAAAAGGAGGGGTGATGGAGGTGTGGAAGAAAGAATGGGTTAAAAGTAAGATGAATGGACAATCAGGTGATCAAAAAGCGTCATTGAACATTTCTGCATCGATCTGCTTGTTAGCTTCCTCTCAAGCGTATTACATGCTGAGTGCAGTGTTTTAAACTGCACATTTGTCAGCATCTGCTCTCCGGTGTGCATTTGTTGCTGCCACACGTTTGGCCATTTAGAAGAAAGCACATCAATCCTGTTCATAATATATTCAAACGCAACTGTTTGTATAGCCATCTAAATATAAACGCAGTGTACGCCAACCAGAGTGTCATTTAAAGTCACATACAGCATAGAAAGATATTTCTGTTTTACTTTGAATGCTACCAATACTACTATTGTGACATTGGTTATGTTTCCCTGCCCCGACACTAAAAGCATTCTCCAGCTAAATGCAGGACATGTACACGCACACATATGGTGAACTGTTGGTGATCTTTCCGGAGCTCTGGCAGCTCGGTGTCTCCGCGGGCCTCGCTGAAGTGTGTCCTCCAGATGAAGGATGTGTCTGGCTGCTCCCCAGGATTTTCCCCGGCCTGTTGCTTTGATTAATTCTCTGTAGCTAATCAGTCAAGTGAATTCCCACGGGTGTGAAATGAAAGCAGTCACCTGAAGAAAAACAGGCACATAAGCATATGCATGGCTCCAGGGGCACACGTGCCTGTCTTTACACACCAACTTTAAGAAACGTAGTCGTAGAATAAATGCATTGACTTTCTAGTTCACATTCTCTTTGTGTTTGTCAATGTGTCAAGCTATAAACTGTTTTTAGAAAGAATAAAAGTGTGAATTATTCATTTATATTTACAATTTATTAGATATTTGCCATGTCAGGTCATGGTTTGTGTTAAAATAATCGCATCAAAATAACAAGATATCGTCACATGGTAGTAGACTTTCCTACGTAAGACAAAAAGCTAAAGTCAATCCTTACTTTTGTTTCGACACAGGACAAGAACAGCGGGCTCCTGGGTGAAAGTCCTCGGTTTGTTTGACCCATCATTGGAACGTTCACTCCTGGTATTCTCTTTATTATATCACATAACTATCGATAGCGGTTGCTTGTACTACATCCAATGCTCTGACCAATTGTAAAAGCGTAAAACATTCAACATATCCAAAGCACTTTTATTGGTGGTCTCACCTGCTTTGATACTCCGCAGTATTTCACAATACATTTTATATATCACTATACAAAAACCTGACGACATGCATGCAGCTCATTCATTCAGTCAATAAAACTCAAATATCAAATACCATCGTTGTTCTTTTATAAACTGTGTGACATATATGACAATAATTGTGCATATTTTTCCCAATAAAATATCAGTTATGCAAGGAGATGTCATCAAGTGTCATCTGCATAGAAACACAGAACATACCGCCGTGCATGGTGGAGGGAGCATATAATGAAGCCTGTATTACACATCATACTTGTATTATGTACTGTACAGCTCTATAACAAGGTGTGGTCCCCTGAGAAATCCCCAGCAGGAATGATGGAAGGCTTACTGCTGGTAACTGCACACTCTCTCTCTTACATGCTTCAAATAATATCATTATTCCTTTATAAACTGTATGACATAGCTGGCAATTACTGCGCTTATTTTTCCGCTCTAAAAAACATGTTATGCTAGGAGACATATTGTATTATATCATATATATATTTATCTATTTATTTATCTTTCTAACATGGCGATTAGAAAGCTCTGAATCAATGGTTCTCAATATGTTTTGCATGTGACCCCTTAATACAAATGTGTATTTGAACAGTTCTAAAAAATATATATATATATATATAAAAAAATAATTATATTTCACTAGGAGAGCAGGGTCTAAAAATAAACATAATTCCCAACCCTAGTTATCATCTCTCGACCGCATGGATTCATCTCATAATCCCCAGATTGGTAACCACAGATCTAAATATTACTCCTCTCCTTGTCCCTTCACTACATCACACATGTTTCAGAGTTTTATTTTCATATGGAGGCTGGATAATATATATAGGCTACTTTTTGTGAATATACATATTTCATATTCTACACATCTGGTCCCCAGGTTTTGGATAAAAACATTGGATTCTGATGAGAAACCTCCAAGGTGCTAATTAAAAGAGCCATGCATGATGAGTAAAGTAGCTCCTCTGAGAAAACGTTCACATGTGAAGTTTGAGTTGTGGCAGTTTGGATCACAGGGAATGTTCTCTGCACTTTTCAAATAGAGTTGATTTTTTTTTTTATCCTAATGACCGGTAGGCCTATTTTTGTAGTCGCGATGTATTCTCTCATTAATTGAGTTAAAACTACTTAAAAAAATAAAATCACATGATTCAGCTTGATTTAATGAGTCTGGGTGTAGCTGAAGTTGTTCTAGTGTATCTAAACCTGTACTTTTTAAATAAAGTTCCCCAATATGAACACTGAGCTGCGATAATCCTTCATTAGCCACAACGCCTTTTGCTCCAATCATCCAGATTTATAAAACAGCGAGACTAAGCAGTGCTTTGTTTATGCTTTTAATAAGTGTGCTGTTTAATTAAAGCTATGGATGGGTGTCCAGAATTAACAAGCCATATGCGAATCCAAACCCACCTTAGAGGGCACATTTACAGCTGGGAAAATCCATTTAAATGCACGCTACAGTTGATGATATGGTATTATAGATTTAACCTATGGCTGGGATCCCAAGGGGAGGATTGCAATTCTGCATATGCATTTATATTTAATATCCTTATCCTTTTATTGTATGTGAGCTGAGAGTTGCTATAATGACTTCAGGAATTTCCTTCCTCGTGATATGGACTGTAATTACTGTGAGTCATTTCCACCTCATGTGAAAGAGATTAAAGAGATTTGTGTGTTTCTCTGTGTCCTTCTCTTCCTCATCAGCTTTAAATGTAATTATGGATCACATTCTGCTAATTGTGTTTTTGTGTATTATTATTGTTCTGGTTCCAGAGCAGAATTAGCCTTTTGATAATGCTAATGTCATTATAGATGACCCCATTTGTATGAGAGCTTTTAAACTCTAAAGCATCTGACTCTCTCTCTGCTCTTTTTGGATACTCAGCAGAAAAGCATCTTATTACATTAGCTACGCCAGCCTCATCCCTCTCATCCTCTCCTCTTCACGCTTTACCTCGCAAAACGAGCAAGGCCGTCGCGCTTGTTCTTAGGGTTAAGACGTTCTTTTATTTTTTTAGATCACTTCATTGCAGATTATACACGTTGCTGCTTTTCATCAATCAGCTCACATCGGAGGGTGGAGGAAGGCGACGAGGGGGGGGGCATACGTCAGACGCAAATCCCACAAAAGCAAAAGCGTGCTAGTGCAGCATGCATCCCGGTCCATCGAACCACCAGGGCGCTCCAGTGAGCCGGAGGATTAGATGTGGTGAAAAATAAAAATCTGTTTCATATACCAAGCACGCGGAGATGTAAAAAGGAATTTGTCATCTGCGTAGAAACATTTCTCGTCAGCTGAGATTGTAACACAGAACGTGTCGACACGCATGGTGGAGGGAGTCTGTATTATACATGATACTAGTATTATATACAGTACAGTTCTACAACAACATATGGTCCCCCGAGAAATCCAGGGCAGGAATGATGGATGGCTTACTGCTGGTAACTGAACTCTCTCCTGCATACTTCACCTTCATCTTTTTTTTCCATGTCTCCCTTTCTTTGACCTGCTTCCTTTCCTTTTTTATCTGATCTCTATGTGTTGTTCTTCCTCTTCATCTCTCCATCACCCTCCCCCTCACCCTTTGCATTCCCTTCTCATCTTCCTTCAGCTATGCAACCATCCTCTGCTCGCCCTTCGTTTTCTCCTCATCCTCTGCTCTACTCTCATCTTCCTCCAGTGCACACTGTGCTCCGCCCAAGCTTCTACACAAGCAATCGTTCTCTCCATCTCATTATCTCTGCCACGCTACTCTGTATTTTACTAATTACTACCACGGATGAGGCTATGATCACTGTACGCTAGAAATCAGTCCGAGTCTGATGACATTTTGTCTTTTTTATGGACTAGCTCCGGTTCTCTCATTATTCTTGGTTTGTCTGCACATAGTTAACGTGGCGGAAGGGATGTTCAAACAGAACATAAAGCGGACTTTAGTGTGGTGCAATAAAACAGGAAGTCAACGGAAAGATAGAGCTGGACACAACCAGCTGTGGATTGTGCTCCACTGTTGGGCGAACACACAATGCAAAGTAAAAAATTTGCATTTTGACTGAAATATTTATGCTTATTCAGAGGCTTTATGAATACTTAACAACAGAGAAAGGATTAAAACAAATATATAAAAAGATAAAGCTCAGCTGCAACACAAACAGGCCAATTCAGCACTCATAAAATCAGTGTCTATGTTGCTACAGTTGAAGCTCAGTCTGGTGTTTGTGTGAAATAAACACAGACTTCGCAAACAGTTCAGTGGTCAAATTTACCCACAATTCACTCAAATAAAGCAAGTCAAAACTCACACAAAATGGGGCGGGAAATCCCACTGTAGATGATCTGTATAAACAGAGGAAACAGGATGAGATTTTAGTATCAGACGTGCTCTGGCTTCTGTTTGTAGTCTGACTAGTTGAAACCAATCACATTTGAGCGGACTTTGGTTGAATGCAGGTAAACAGTCCGTGTGGAGAGTAAAAAGCAGAAATGAAATCTCAACCCACTGGCTATCGTCTGAAGATGATTTAGGTTTTTTTATTGGTTTAAAATGTGCGACCGGTTGTAGACGTATCTCAACTCCAGCTCCAAAGTCTCGTATTTCAAGTTGCTAACAGGTCTGTAAACAGCAGCACACAGAAAAGAAAATCTTGGCCTTGATATCCAAGATCAATCTGGTTGAACTTTGGACTGCACGTGAATGCAGGATCCGTGTATAAATCTGTCTATTAAGCTTAGACAGTTCATAGAACATTCTGTACCAGAGAGTGTCATGGCTGCTGATCCTCAGACCTCCAGGGAAAAGTTAAAGTTATTATACAGGCTTAGCGAAAGTGCTGAATGAATCTTCCTGCACATAAAACAATAGCAGGCCATGTAGAATGGTGTTGTTATGAACAGTCTTACACCTGATCCTGATGACATATCTTAATATAAAATCCTTCAGTCACCAGGCTTTTAACTAATTATTCCCGGCGACATCTGTGGTTGATCCTCCTTTTATGCACCATGACACCAACACTGTTTAGAATTCACTTTCAGAGAGCACATTATCATTCATCACTATGAATAGAACTGAAGACTCCTGGATCTGTTGCCTTTGCAGTTTATTGATGGCTGACGTTTTCATCTCCGCCTGTCTGAACAAGAGCTGTTGGAGGCTTGACTTTTTCCATTCGTTGGTTAGCCTTGATGTAGCTAAAGAGATGTTTGAGGAGCCTGCATATGCTTTTTACAGCATCATTATTTTTCACAGCAATGCACTTACGGCCACTCAGATCAGGGAACTGCTGCTCTTGTACTGAGCTGTCAGACTGAGCTGTCCCATCCAACAACATTGTTTGAAATGAAAATAAATAAATGAATTTGACAATAAAGTTGTGTTTGTGAGGATTAAATCTTCACAAAAAAGAAACGTGGGTGTCATGTGACACAATGTGAGTGATGGGTGGTATAAAAACATTGAAACACAATAAAACATGAAAAGGACTGAGGCAGCATTCAAGGCTGTGAAAGTAGCTTTTCTGCTTTTTAAGAATGATCAGCTGCAAATGGCTTATTTTTTCTGAAAGGGAGGAAAACAGAACCATGAACCTGAGAAAATACAAGTATTAGCCTTAAGTGCTTTGCTCAAAGACAGCTTGTTGGTGACAGATGGGTGGTGCATGCATTTTTCAGAAAGTCCAACAAAATATTCTCGGCATGTCTCGCTATTGGGGCTCAGATATAAACAGGTTTAACCACCAGAAAGTAACAGGTCATGTTTAATTTATTAAACATGACGGAATCTCTACTGGAAAGTGTTCTTGGATAGTTTCAGACATTCAGCAGACCTTTAAATGTCTAACATCATGTCAGTTATCTTTGTGTGAGTACATCACGTAGTATTCACCATGTTAAGATCAAATAAACACACTGTAAAAAACAGACAAGTAGTTAATTAACATCAACATTATCTAGAAATGTGTTTTATTTTATGAGAAAACAAAAGTGGGTTCTGAAAATTAGTTTAATAGCCTCCTTACAACTGAAACTACTTCAATGTATTTTACTTACTTACAATAATGTCAAAGGCAAGGCAAGTTTATTTTTTGAAATAGTAAATTCCAGTAACAAGGCAATTCAAAGCGTTTTGCAAAATAAACTCATTATGAAAGGACATATAAATTCTAAATAATTAAACAGTTACAAAAACCCAAAGACAGTAGGAAAAATGAAAATCAGTTAAAAAATACAAGGAAAAAAGTTTAGTTCAGTGAAAGAAACTCATATTTCTTTGATTTAATAAAAGGTAGCGGTAAACAGAAAAGTCTTCAGCCTCAATTTAAAAGCAGTGAGAGTTGAAGTTGGCCTGCAGGTTTTTGGGGAGTTTGTTCCAGATGCATGGTGCACGCAAACTAAACGCTGCTTTTCCAAGTTTAGTTTTGACTGGGGACAAAAAAAAAGACAAAAATAAGAGAGACCGGTCCAACACCACCTGAGAGGTCTGGATGGTTCATAACGAAGCAGAAGATACTAAATCAACCATTAAGTGCTTCATAAACCAACAGTAATATTTTTAAAATCGATTCTTTGAACTCAGAACTGGAGTCATGTGACCATTTCTTGGTCTTTGTTGTCGAGCAGCAGCGGTTTGAATCAGCTGTAAAAAGCAATTTAAGGAACTGCTCTACTGTTCAACACAGTGTATTGTAGTACTGTGGGAAATTACAGCCACACAGTCTACTGTAGAAAACCAAGCAACACAGAGTAATGTACTACTCTGGAAAGCAAAGTCAAACCATGTACTCTACTAATGTGGAAAATAAAGCAACACATTGTACTGTACTACTCTGGAAAACAAAGCAACACGGTGTACTGTACTACTGTGAAAAAACAAAGCAACACATATACTGTTCTGTGGAAAACAAAGCAACGGCGTGTACTGTACTTCTGTGGAAAACTAGCGACAGTGTACTGTACTACTGTAAAAACAAGACACAGTTAACTGTACTACTGTGGAAAACAAAGAGACACAGTGTGTACTGTACTACTCTGGAAAGTAAAGCGACACAGTGTACTTTTCTACTGTGGAAAAAGCAACAGTGTACTGTACTACTGTGGAAAACAAAGCAACACGGTGTACTGTACTTCTGTGGAAAACTTAGCGACAGTGTACTGTACTAATGTGGAAAACTTAGCAACACGGTGTACTGTACTACTGTAAAAAGAAGTGACGGCGTGTACTGTACTACTGTGGAAAACAAAGCGACAGTGTACTGTACTACTGTAAAAAACAAGACTGTGTACTGTACTATTGTGGAAAACAGAGACACAGTTAACTGCACTACTGTAAAAAAAAAGAGACAGTTAACTGTACTACTGTAAAAACCAAAGAGACAAAGCAACGCCGTGTACTGTACTACTCTGGAAAGTAAAGCGACACAGAGTACTGTACCACTGTGGATAATAAAGCCACACAGTGAGAGGTACTACTGTGGGAAATGAGTGAAGAACAGTAATGGATGACTTTGTCCACAGAGGGAGGGAGAGAAAAATAAGGTAGAAAACACAGTAAATATATAAAGTTTTCTATTCCAAAGCATTACCCATGATTCATGTTTTGAAAACACTGAATTGACCTTTTCATCATCCAGTATTCCTATAAAAATGCTCTTGCTTTATTCACCAAGGAGTGAAACCATGTGCTCTCAATGACAAAGTATTCATTTGTATTAAAATGTGTTATTTCAATCATTTCTTCCTGCGAAGCCAAAACAAAGTTTTCTTCCCACGCAGCCTTTTCTTTGAGCCTTTTGTGAAGCAATATTGTGTGGAGGTAAGTAACAATATGCTAATTTCTGTTCTTCACTGTCTTTATTGTGTATATTTCTGTATTACACAATACATCAATGAAGATGTTTCTTGTAAACAGGGGAAGAATAATAAAATGAATAAATAAAAGAAAACAGGTATTCATTACAGAGCTGGCGTTATTTCTGTCTCTCTGGCTCGGGAACAAATGTTCTCCGTGTCTTCATCAGGAGCTGAAATCTGCCTCTTGAGCTGCAGCCGTGAAACTCTCTGGCTGAGAAGTGCATGCTAGACAGGACTGTGTGCACGGAGCAGAACCATGTTCATTAACAACTGGAGCGATTACAGATGGTAGCGCCCACTGCCACCTACGCGTCTGTACCGCTGCATATGTTTGTGTGGGAGTGTTTTTCTTTTCTTTGTGTGTTTTACTCTATTATAAAAGATTGTTTAGGTACTTAAGAGCATACTGCATTAAAAAAAAATGACTCGCCCACACACATGCGCACACTGACAAAATTACATTCTTTGTTTCAACCAGCAGTGATTGCTACTTCTTTCCTTTCTCTCTTATTTACAGAAATAGGCTGTTATTTTTTTGGCTTTAAATAAATAAAGAACAATGAATCTTATTGTTGGAGAGAGCTAGTCAAACACAACGTTAACTACCTTGACAGCTCCCACACTGTGACTATGCACATACACACATTACTGGACCAGTCAGGGCCGTGTGGGTGATAAGATTAGACAGTGTAATAAAAAAAACATGCATGAATAATGATAAATTATTACTGCAGGTCCATTACTGTCCATTTGAACACTTATAGCAGGATGCTTCTTCTGCTTTTATGATCAATATGCCTCATCGGTGTCAGCATGTGAACCTTGCATCCCTTTATCACTACTTGGATTGTTTTTTTTTTTCATTTAAAATAATTTGAATATTTTGTCATAATGTGCCAAACACATTTCCAGGATAGGTTGCTTGGCTACCACTCAAGTTTTAACTTGTGGAGCCACCTGGAACGTTTTGCAACCTGTGTAAAGGCCTATTTTTGCAAAATGACAAGAGACCAGTTGGAGAAGTCCCACACAGGTCATGTGTTCACAGGGGTGTTTCTAGGATTTGGCGATATTTGAGGTTTAGCCCGGACCTTGAAAAATTGACACTGACTGGTTGATTGGTTTCCCTCTAACATCTGTACAATTTATATAAAGATCATATTTGGCTTTTAGTCTTAGGCCCCATTACTCCCTGCAAGAAAACAACACAGTTTCACTCCCAATGCCTGAAATACCGTAGCCTGGTCAGCGGCCCTCTGCATCTGATACCAACGCAGACGTACCGATAGACTGTATAAGAAGTGGACTAAGTATTTTTGTCGTCACCCATTGGTTTCTGGACTGCCGTTATGAAGCCTTGAGTTTGGCTGTTTTGCCGTCGCCTTCTTGGATAACCGCCGTCGCCATGTTGTTTTTTTCGCCAACGATAAATTGAAGTTACCATATTTGGAATGCAGGGGAGTGACATAGAGACACTGTATACAGTTGCAGTAGCAATCTGTCAAAGTATCTCCGCCCTCAAGCATTCTCCATGCACACGTTATGGTCTGTTTGACTCTAAATGGAGCATCATTTACTAAATGAACATCATGCTGTATTGAAGAAGACTTGAAACTAGAGATTGAGACCATAAACTCATGTTTACAATGTTTACTGAGGGAATAAATCAAGAGAGAAGTAGAGTCATTTTCTCATAGACTTCTATACAACCAGAGGAGTCGCCCCCTGGTGGACAGGAGAGAGAATGCAGCTTTAATACACTCATTCATTGGCTTTACTCGTCAGAACTGGAGGTTGCCACCTGGAGCTAACTAGTGGAACAAGCTCTTACATGCACTAAACATGCACCAATGAAATCATAAGCCAATGCCAGTTATGTAACAAATAGTTATTTTAACACAAACCAAGAGTTTTCTTCATGAGCTTAAAAATGTAGTTTTGATGCATAAGTAAGCCTTAAAGTTATTTTTTGTTGGAACTTTGACCAAGCGGCGGTATTTAATGAGTTGGTAGAAGGCTTTGCATCGTTATATATGAAAATGATGTGTAGCCAAGACAAATCCTCAGTGTCTGCATATGGTTTACCATCAGCTCTCAAATCAAAAGTGATCAATGAGATGAAATAAAAGACGCCTGCTGTTATCAGAGAGAAGCACTTTCAATTATAATAACTGCTCTCTGTTATGAAAAGCAAATTTGCAGACGTAACCAGAAAAAAAAAAAAAAAAAAAAAAAAAAATACTTGGAAAGCTTGAGGAAATTATGTGACAGGAGGGAGAAAGCTTGAATTTCAAAGCATTTTCTTGTCTCACACACACACACACACACACACACACACACACACACACACACACACACACACACACACACACACACACACACACACACACACACACACACACACACACACACACACACACACACACACACTTAAGTTGTCCTCCAGCACATATTTCAAAGAGCTAACAAGCCTGAAAAACACAACACTTTACCTTTAATGAGCAGGCTACTCGCCAAATTAAAAATAGCCTCAAACACTGTCAGATTTGTGCGTTTTTAGCAGGAAGTCAATTGAGTCTAATGATGAAAACTGTACTGTTTGATTTTGCTCTGTATTCACAAACACACTGTACAAGTCCCTCTGTATCTTAAATGGACTTTCAATGGCTGTGATACAGTCTCAGTAACATGACGTCAGCCTTTTAAATCAGGGTTTCTATGACGATCTGTAAACTATGGACTCTATATGTTTATCACCATTTAACCTTGCAGTAAAAAAAAAAAAGAAAAAAGAAAAGGCAAAAACATGTTCCCCTTAGTTTTTAAAACAAAAAATATTGTTGCTTTTAAAAAACGTTCCCCTCCTTTAGTTTTAAATTTGGGAACAAACAAAAAAAAGTTTGAATGTGATGAAAATGATTTGATTGACTTACAAAGCAGCAAACTTTCCTTTAGGTTGTGCCGGTAGCTCATTGCTTCTAAATGAGTTAATCAGTTAAACTCATCAGAATCATTTTGACTTGCTAAATACATTCAATGGTGTTCACTGCTCATCACTCGTACACCAGTCAAACAGAAGTGAGTTTATCAGAGTGTATTAAAGTAGGCTCTCCTGAATAGATGCATAACTAATTCTGCTTCACGGGAAATTAAGGCAACAAAACCTTCTACGAGTTGGGTGTGAGAAAATTTAAACTCAAGCTGCAAAAAAAAGAAAAAAAAAGGATGGGATGGCAACTTTAAAGTCAGAAAGAATAATGGAGAGTATTATAGTGGGCCCATTCAACAGTTGATAATATTGAAGATAGGATTCCAGGAGGATTCCTAGAAAGCTAACAAAAACTCCTCTTAGACTTGCTTTGCTGCATACTCGTTTATATGACTGAAATTTTCTGAATTTCAAGTTCACCAAAATACATGAAACAGGAGATTCTGTGGAAATATAAGCTGTTCACAGCCGATCTCCAGAGCCTGGCACTTGGGAGGGAATTGAAGAATGAGGGGTATGATTTTCCCTCTCTGATAATAAACATTTAAAATGATTGATACCTTTGAAATGACGACGATTCTTCAATAAACAAGTCAACCTTGCCTATCTTTAACTTTCTATGACATTGAAACATATTTTCATGGACAACCTGAGGAAAAAGTTTGAATGCACATCCTGCCCCTTGTGGTTCCACTGGGTGTGTGTTTAGCAAGGCCAAACAGGAACTTTTTAATGAGTCCAGTCCGCTCATTGTAGTCAGATGGTCGTCCTTAAGGATTAAACGGACGCTGGATCATGTAATACCTGTAATAACTTGTTTTAAGTATGAGTTTTTATATGTCATATGTTGTACAGATTGTGATGATATTTTAGACAAATAAAAAATGTTTGCGTGTCCTGAATACAATGAACAACAACTGTTTGACGCATCTGTGTTATTGGTTGGGACAATTCTGTCCTTTTTTGGTCTGAAAAATGTGTATTTTAAAAATTGTGCAGCTAATGCAGCATCTTCCATCATTAACAAACATTTTTCTTGCAACTTAAGTTTGAATTCACATTGAATTTCAGCTAAAGGACGGGCATTGCAAACTTGCTGAGGATATAAATATTGTGGCATGTGGCACTGGATCCCAATATATTCACTTGTTCCGAGACTTATTCCTTTAAAATAATTGTAGTTGCCACAAACTCCTAATTCTGAGTTATGTCCCATTTCTATATAAGTAATTATATGAATACAAGTTTTTTTAGTCTGTTGATATTTGGTGTTGTCCCTTTGCAATGTGCAAGTTGTGGAGAGCAATCAAAAAGCTGCAGTAGCTTCTTGAAGAAAATTTAACATTTTGGGGCAAAAAATGCACTTACTTGGCAGCAGTTTTTAAAAACTGCAGATGCTTTGTATCATGTTCTGTTAGTTTGACCACAGAGTGATTCTAATTTGCACTGAACTGCCACACAGCGTTTCTGCAAACTGCATCACCATCTCCCTTAGTCTCTATTTAAGTCAGTCACAGGTGAGCATATCTGGTGTACTTATAGCAGCAGCCAATCAACCAATCACAGCTGGGCAGGGGGCGGGGCTCTCCACGTCACAGGTGTAGTCACTGTGGTCCGTGATTGTTGAATGAAGAACAAAGGAACATGCAAAAAATAAATAAAAACTTACCTTTACACATTTTCAAAGGATAAAACTATACAATTACATAGTTCAAAGTAATGCACCATTTAAATGTTCCAAGAATTGAAATGTCATGATGAATCTCTCGTTGCTGCATGCACATTAACACACACACACAAACACACACTCTCTCTTATCCATATGGCATATTATAGTTTACTATTTAACAAAAAAACAACATCTCTGGAATGAAACTGATTGTGACAGCATGAAAGATGCCTGCTGTTGCGACAGACAAGTGCTTTCAATTAAAACCCTCTTGAAATATAGCAGACATCATCCTGGTGGTAAACAAAAATAGTTTGGAGATGGGACAGAAACTGGTGTGACGGGCGGGGGGGCATTTGCTATTTCAAAGGGATGCCTCGCTCTGTTCCATCTCTCTCTGTGGTGACACTAAACTTTGCAGGACTAATGAGCCTGAAAACACCAAGCTTTACCTTTAATTGGAAAGCTGTAGCGGCTTTAGACTGTTTGAGAGAGACAGAGCGTTTTTAATCATTGTCCCATCAAGTCAGCGTTTGCTTCAGATGAAGAAAAACGTAAAGATTTCACAGCAATACTAAACAAATCTTTTCATGCAAAGTGTTTTCTGGCATGAGGCTCGCTGTCAGATTAAAAATAGCAGCTGACAAAATAATTGGTTACGATCAAGCTCTCTTTGGTTTTGACTATACAGCGTTTCATATATTTTGGGGCGCCATAAGTTTTCTATATGGATGCATCACGTTTTATTCATTTCACCTAAAAAATTCTCGAATTACACTTACTCACATTAAATGAGTTCTATCAACCGGAGAGTGAGAAGTAAGTAAAGTACATTAATGTACCTTTTACTGCGTGCATCACAAAACAAGAGCAGAGTTAGTGATGTGGTACTGAGAGGTTATACTTTCTGTTAAAAAGACAAGACAAAACATCCTTAGTTCAGCGATTGAATTGTAGTAGCCACGTTGTTTTTCACAACCAATGAACGGAAGTTACTTTATTTGGAATGCTGAGGAGTGACGTAGAGACAACGTATACGACCTGTCAATCAGTGTGTAGCCCCGCCCTAAAGCATCCCCTGCTTTATGGTCTGTTTGACTCTAAATGGAGCATCATTTACTAAATGAACATCATGCTGTATTGAAGAAGACTTGAAACTAGAGATTGAGACCATAAACTCATGTTTACAATGTTTACTGAGGGAATAAATCAAGAGAGAAGTAGAGTCATTTTCTCATAGACTTCTATACAACCAGAGGAGTCGCCCCCTGGTGGACACTATGTATATGAGAGAATGCAGGAACACTTCTGCATCGGCTTCACTCTACAGAACCGTAGGTTGCTGACTGAGTCAGACAGATCTTGTGGAGGACACAGCAAGCGCTGATCGAGAACTGAAACAAAAACACGAATCACCTCCCATCGCTCCATCATCATGCTAAAGGCCTTTTCTACAATGCAGCGTCTGGCGAGTGGTCTTCTCGCGCATGTGGCACCCGTCGATGGCGCCCACGCACCTTGAGAAGTCGGGGCTGTTGGCCAACAGCTGGAAGCACTGCCCAATCTCCTGCAGCTCAGGGAGCAGCAGGCAGTTTAATGACTGCAGCAATCTCCCCAACTCCCTCGTGGACCAGCCTGTGGACGGTGGATATCGGAACTTGAAAAGGCCCAAAACACCACACTGTATGACAAAACCGAATGCCAGCCAGTACACGGTAATCAGAAGAGTTATGTGCTTTCCCCAGGCCTGTCCCTGTCTCAAACAACACATTAAAGCCGCCAAAGACAATCATGGAGGAGCTCTTGTTTGTTACCCTTAAGCGAGCAAAGTTTACTAACTAAAAATGTCGTCAAAAACACACTTTCTATCCTTAATGACTCACACGTTGTATGTCTCATACCCTTACAACTGTATGTATGTGCACCTTCCTGCTACCAGTGGTTGGCCATCTTTAATGCTATTTAATTAAGCTTCCTCATACACAACTATCTTTAAAATAAGCAGTCATAAATACCTCATGCACCCGGATGGCATGAAGCATCCTTACTTACTTAGCAATGGCGTCTTTCCTGCTGAAGCAATGCTATTCTTCAGCTGCTGTAACGGCAATCATTACATTTTCTTTGTCCTTTCCTCTCTGACTGTAGACACATACGTTGTTGATGTGATAGAAATGGGTTTGTGCCACCTTATTTAGCCTATATTCAGGTCCTTGATCTGTTAATTGCTTCGCTCCTTGAAAATTGACTGCAGGTGTTTTGTGATTAGAGGATTACGGATTGTAATATAACTATATTATTAATAACTATATAGCCTACAGCGATAGATGTGTATTTCGTTGCCTATTTATAGTACTTTTCATATAAACATTTCTAGACATTCACACAATACACATTATGTAAATTGTTTCCAGGTAATTAACGGCCGGGGGGGGAGAGAGAGAGAGAGAGAGAGAGAGAGAGAGAGAGATGGTGTACATGAGTAAGACTGAAGGCTTTAAGTGATACAAAAACATAGGTTTGATAATGAAGCCCATTGTTCTTGTCAAATCCTTTTTCAGTGAAGTGTATGATCTATCTGCAGACTTGAGTCTCTCCAACATGTCTGGTTTATGAAATGTCTGTATCCTCATTGTGTTGCATTTTTATGATAATCTGATCATCAACTCATCTCAGGCGCTGACTTACTTCTTCTTCCTATTCGTCTTCTTGCACATCTCATAGGCCTGCTCACAGTAGCCAGAATAATTTTATAGGGGTGGCCAGACTGGGACCAAAATTCACATAGTGGTGGCCACATAAATCAGAAACATGATTGTTTTCATTAAGCATCTAAAGTCGGCTTTACCTGATAGTATTTCCCCATACCTGACATGGTTACCAGGCAGCGGAAAAAAAGGCCTACTAGTTTATTCTAACTATTCTAGTAGTCCCAGTCCCCAATCCCATTTTACTAAATTGATGCAGTTGTAAACATACCCATCTAGAGGGTACATCTAGAGAAAATAAGTCCATTATTTTGTGTCTCATTTCTCCTAGGACAAAATCACTTGAGCACAAGAGTCAAAAATAAATGAATTGATGTTTTTATTTACCATCTCTTAACAAAATAAATTGTACATCATTCAATTTGCATCAAATGTGAGTTCAACGAAGTCCTGAAGGAGACAAAATGCTTAAACATGAAACTGAATTACATGAAATGGATTAAAAGGAAGAATATACATCTGAATAAATGTTGGTCTGCACAGATGCTTATGGGAGAAATAAATACAGATTTGAATGTTCTGTAGATGGTATGGAACTGTCTGTCTGTCTGTGTGTGTGTTATGAAACATTTTTCAATTTTCTGAACAGCAGCTATGTATCAACTAGAACTCCACACAACATCATAAAAGTGTAACCCTTGGCTATACAGGTTTTTCAGGGGCACAAATATGGTCCAACAATAAACAGATAAACACACTGACTTATGATAATGATCAATCAAGAACCTATGAGTTGTATTCTTCGGTTCAATTGGCCAAAGTGATTGCAAAGTCATCCAGGTTAAGTGATTTTACTCTTGAGACTCAACACTTAGAACTCCCAAATTGCTCAATCTATTGTCATCCATCCTTGATTTCTTTTCATTCTGCCTGACAGGTGAAGAGAGCAGATATATATCAACCACATTATTGGGGTTTAGATCATGCCCACAGGCAGCTTGCAAGTTAACATACATCATTTCATCTTGGAACAAAACACTGATGCTACTTCTGTTGGCCACTCAATGATACTTTTTGTAACAAATAAACAAACGAACAGAAATATTCATTCTATGATACAATTGTGAGGCAACAGATATAATGAATCAATACATGGGTATTATTCTCAGAGCCTTATCTAGACACACAACATGATTTGTAAACCAATAGTTTTTGCTTAGCATGCTATAAGTGAGCTTAATTACATTGCTAATTTAAGCAAAATCTTTCAAACCGTGTTTTCAAAAGAATGAGCTTATACTTACCTCACACTCTGGGTGAAACCTCCTCCACACGTGTTAGATAGCCTCTAGAGTTGCATCCATCCATGTGGGATCCCGCACACACGCTGGAAGCTCCTATTTTGTGTTGCAGTAAAATGCGTCCTCAAGGGAACTGACAGCTATGAAAATATTTTCCTAATTTTTGAAAAAACTGACTGTTTTTTTTGGCCCGGTCTTAGGGGTGGCCAGCGTGCGTGGTGGCCGAAGTTTGACCAGGGGTGGCCACGGCCATGGTACCTGATGGCTCCGCCACTGCCTGCTCATATAACTGAACATCTAGTAGGTTGACAACTATTTTCCCCACCTAATGGTACAAATGAAAAAAACTGACTGTTTGCATTACTAGGACTGTGTATATTTCTGAGACTTTCTGTGACGTTTATTGCAACTTCAGCATTATCTGCTGTCTTACCTTCAACACACTGACCTCGCTAACCTAGTAGCTTTGACTGACAGAGACACAGTAGCCTTCAGTGTTGATAGTCTATTACTAGTGATGGGTCATTGAGAGCGGCTACAGAACGGTGACTGCAGATAGAGGGAGGAAGCTGCATCAGAGCCAAAGTAGCCCCCTATTAAACAACTTTTTAAACAATTTTCGGGTAAAAAAAAAGTCACTAAAAAATTGTTTCCTAATGTTTGATATTACCCATCTGACCTTACAGATCCATTTATTTTTAGATCTTATACTGGTTATTAAAATGATATGCAGATAAAGTATGAACGGCCAGAATTACCACTTTGGAGACTTTGGAGTCCAAAATCTGGAATTAAGTAAGATCCCATGCGTGTATCAAGCTTTTATTGACACAATAGAGGGGTACCTACAGCGCCATAGGGCCACTGACCAAGCGCCGTTTTTTGACGAGTTTGTTGTATAGTGAGCAAACGGGCAGACCTGGTGTCTCTTGATGAAAAGTCATGGGATCAACTCATTAGGATTCATCTTCTGGGAACCAGTTTGGGTAAAAATGGCTGTCTAACCAACCCACTAGCAAAAATTGTCATCTCTAGAGCCAACCTGCTGGCATCTGTGATGCCAAGAGTTCCTGAACACAAACTCAGATCCGATGAGGGTTTACTGAGAGTGCAGTCACAATTACCTGCCACTATGTCCCTCGGCTTCATGCCAGGATGCTTTGCTCGACCAATATCTGTCACTTTACTCCGCTGCTAACCTAATTTCAGCTGAGAGCCTATAGTGCAAGACAGGAGTTTCACTGCATTGCTCTACGCGTTTTCTCTGTGATTGAAGCTGTTCCTTAGGGCCAGGTCTTCTCGGTGCGCCTTGTCATCATTCATAATGGGACCATTGGATGTAATTTGGGAGAGTGATTGGTTAGCGAAGCGAGAGGTAGAAAGAAGAAAGGGAGGAAGAAGAAGTTGGCCTGATGTAATGTCACGTTGAAGAGACGGCCTCTGCGCTCATGCTGATCCATAATTTGATATAGAGATGGAGCATCATCAATCCTGTCGGTTGGAGACACAGTAGACAGATGACACTGTCTGTTTACTGAAACCGGCTGGTGTGGGGTTCAGATAAAAGCCTGAGGAAAGGTCACTCATGTGCATCCTCAGCACGATGACGAGATAAAACAGGAAATGCCTTGCCTACAACATAGAGCCATGGAGCGAGGCTTGCGATGGTCCAGCGGTCCTGTGGAGCCGCAGGGTTAAATGCCTACAGTTTCAAAGCCGCACAATTTGTGAACATTTAAAAACCGAGATGTAAAACGCCTCTCAGTATATTTCCCCTTTGCTAGTTAAAAAATAACATAATTATCCAGCAGCTGCAAGAAGTCACTCGTAAGAAAAACAGGTCATCATAAGCATTTGAACAAACAATTAATCATTTATTTTTGTTTAAGTGGGACAATTTGGTCGAAATAAACACTTAAGTTAAATTGGAAAGGGGCGTCCTTACACACAGTCTTTATTATTTGAAGTTTATACATATTCGCTGGAATGGTTTTTCCATTGCAGTTTGTACATGGCATAAATCACATGCAAAAAGCAAGACAGAAGTGTTTCTCATAAGCTCTGGGTCAAATAAAGAGCATCTTAGCTGGCATTAATATAATTCCTATTCATATTCTAGCTCAATGTTTCTATAACCTTTAATTTGTAGTTTTTTGCACGGTGAAAAGAACTGCCTTCATGCAGGAAGTGGCAGTTTCACCATGCTCAAGATGACAGCCTTGATATGATCTTGGCTCGTTTTACTCATGAGGGGATTTCCTGCCAATTATTTGTCACTATTATTTACTTTCAGTCTAAATCGGACACCGAGGCCACTTCCCAGTGTATTTCAAGAACATGATAATCCCCGAAGCACTGCACAATGAATTGGCTGATTGCAAACACTGTCACAAGGTCCTTGACGACTGTTCACCAGTGTATCACTTAATATCTAATAGGCCATTTGGTTAAATCGGAGGAGGCCTCGACGGAGCTTAACAAGCAGCCACGACATAGCTGACTGTGAGACATCTTAAAGAATGTCAAACACACTCCAATACGTACTACACCTCAAGCCTCAATGTTCAATCTCTTTGAAAAGGCAGAAATTACCACCAAGCATCAATAAAAGCATGTTCTTCTCCTGAAATATCCACTGAGTGTTCCTAACCCATACTTGATGCACACTTACCTGAATCTTTCAGAGTGGTATTCAGAGCAAAGTGTCGTCACGATGTCAATGCCCACACCCGTCTGTTTTTTAGGAGGTAATCATAGACTGTATATAAGATGTTGACATTGTCCCCAATTGGTTTTTAGACTGCCGTTATGAAGCCATGAGTTCAGCGATTTTGCATCCCCATCTTGGTTTTTTTTGCAACCAATAAAAAGAGGTTACCATATTTGGAATGCGGAGGATTGACGTAGAGACGCCGTATACAGCTCTGGTAGCCGCAGCGACCTGTCAATCACAAGGTAGCCCGCCCTTGAGCATACCCTGCTTTATGATCTAAATGGACCATAATTTACTCAATGAACATCATGCGCAATAGAGGAGCGCATCTCAATGTGTTTGGCCCCTTTCAGAGGCTGTAGCTGCCTCCGTTTTTAAGCCAGAGTGAAGATGCCTTCATCATGAATCCATTGGCACCCACCATGTCATGCTAGCTTGTTGGGAAGGGGGCTGGAATACGCACCAAACATACGCCACATTTTGGCAAAGGGAAAACTGGAATCATTTCAGGCACTAGACTTCTAACCTCAAGATATGTGAATGGATGGATTTTCTAACCATCAACCCTCCACACAGACAAGCAACTGCTCAACTACCTCGATCGTCAAGTTGACTTCGAAGGAAAGTCTCAAAAAACAGATGTCTCTGCTTCTTTGGTTGCGCTAACCATACTGGCATGTCAAGTGCCGTTAAACACATGCGCTCATGTTCGTGTTCATGAATTTAGTTATGCATATCTTCAATTCATTGTGCGCCACAAAAAAAAGTGTTTTTAGTCTTTTAGTACGTTCATGCACAAAATCAGGCACTATATATTTTGCAAGGACATGCCCTTCTTGTTGTGACTGGGCATTTAGAGAATGCAAGAAGCCCACATTGAAGCCTTTATTTAGCTGCTGATACACTTACATACCATACACACTAAATGTATTCAGTTCAGCATCCCCTCAATTAAGTTTCCACATTAATATAGAAAGATAGAAACAACACTTTCACTTCTAAACCAAGTTAAGAGGAATAAACATTTTAGGTTGGAAAGAGATTTTCCAGAGTTCTTGTGGGTTTCAGTGTGTGTGGATCCATCGTCCTTTCTTGTTGTTTCGGCCCCCTCCTTCCTTATCTGGTGCCTGGGGCTCCGGCTGAGTGATACCACTGCAACAGTATGAATACTGGAGGAGCTGTTCTTGTTGCTTACATTTTCATGTTAAGCAGGTAAGCACATCTGTGTGTAAGTGTTTGTCAACCACCTCTGCACCTTCCTTTGACGTGATGCCTCTAAATCCAATCCAGAGTTCTTCTGATTTGTGTTGCCTGGTGTACAAAGCGATGCTGTGTCAACTTGATTTAAGCCCCCCCCCCATCAAGTGTTACGGCGCACACGGGCAAAATCTTTCATTAATACACGTTTTGCTGACTTTAAAAAAAATCTCGACATGTGTGAAGTTAGTTATTGCTTTCAAGCTGATACAGCTTGAGATCGCAGTGGAGATACTTACACTATATGGAAATGGAGCTGGAGTTATAATCATAAACTGTCGAGTATATGTATGACATGATGTGAAAATACTTGCATGACTTCTTGACTTCATCCTTTCAGATTCCCAGAAGAGGACGTTATTTTTGTTGGAATCCAGACTTATGCTTCACCTGCACAGTCACTTGTATGTTGAGGATTACATGATATTTAAATAAGTGACTGTAAACAAGAGATAGGGCAACAAAAACCTCATCATCACATAAATCACCTCGCAGTAAAAGTAAAAAGTACCGTCAACATGCAAGAGTCACTCCAACATCACCAAGACGTCAAACTCACAATGGGAAGTTTTGGGCATAGAAAGTACTGTCGTAAAAATTGGCATTACTTGACCAACCCTAAGAAACTAATTGTGACTAAATAAATCTTCAAGACTCAACATCTTAATGCCATAGTCAATAGAAATTTTTTGGTGGGCTCTCAAAAAACTCGAAAAACCCCACCTCTGCCTAGTTGCTATGTTACGATGAAGGCAGAGGATATTTTTTCAAATGACATTCCATTTATTTAGCTGACACTTTTATTCAAAGTGACTTAAAATAAGTGCATTCAACCCTGTGTATACCACCCAACGCTGCAGAGAAGGAAGATACTTTTTTTCTATATTATTTTATTTTTCTATATTATAGTAGTCTGAACAGATTGGGTTTTTTAGTCTTTCACGAAATGTAACACAGGAAATAGTTTTTTATGCAAATATATTTCCGTCTAGGGCACTATACATTTATGCAGACGAAGTGAAGGAGAGGAACAAAAACTTTTTTACAGTTTTTTGCTGCAGATAAAAGTACATCACTCAAATGGAAAATCACTGAGTAATAACACAGATCAGAAAAAAAGGAAGGATATCAGTTCTGAGTGCTTCTGCCTCTGACCTTTATATACAGCTGCATATGAAAACTGCTTTTATGCAATCACTGTCACCTTGAGTGCTTGTGGTTCTTTCTTTTTTTGTAACCTGACTGTGTTCTTTTTGGCTTTATCTGCACCAATGATAAAAGCACCTAAAAGCATATTGTTGCCATCAATTTTGTTGTGCTTCTTCATCTTCCTTAAAACTAAAGTTTTACGAGTTCATTTATGGTAAATGGGTGCATTTATTCTGTTAAAAGCCACGCCGCCATTAAAGGAATCTGTCTTTGTTGAATTTGTTTTACATTTTATGATATTGCTATCTGAAAAGCTGTTTTAAAAACACTGGGTAATGATATAGACTGTATATAAGAGCTGGCAGAGTCACCCATTGGTTTGTGGACTGCCGTTTTGCAGCCTCGAGTTTGGCATTCAGGCCATCGCTATCTTGGTTTTTGCCATAAGTGACACAGGAAGGTAGAACTAAGTACAACTCGACGCTGAATAACATTTTTTTAGGTAACCAAAATGTTGCAAAATTTGTTTTAGTTAAGTTTTAGGACGAAAACACTGACCATGCCCAAAACGAACAATGCCGTAGTAGAGACCTGTCAATCACGAGGTAGCCCCGCCCTAAAGCAAATAAAGGTCTATTTCACTCTAAATGGAACATAATTTACTTAATGAACATCGTGATATATTTAAGAAGACTTGAAACTAGAGATTGAGACCATTAACTCATGTTTACAATGTTTAACAAGGTAATAAATCAAGTGAGAAGTAGGGTAATTTCTCATAAACTTCTATACAATCGGACTTCGCCCCCAGATGGCCATTAGTAAGAATAAAATTGGAAGGCCCTTCCACATTGGCTTCACTTTTAAGAACCTAAGGCTGCCGCCTGGTTATGATTAAGATAACTTCACAAGATGTTTTAAAAAATGTGTTCTAGCTTTGTCATTGATCACAGATTGGATCTTCTGTTCGATATTTGTGAATCCCTTTTTTTTTTTAAGGCTGTTTTAATGTGGTTGGAGAAGAAGATTTCGTCTTCAAGCTTGGGTTGTTATCACACTTTCAAGAAGCACAATATAATTTGTATATACCTAACTATGCAAGTAACTAAGAGAGATAATTAACTGGCCTTGATAAACTTAAATGTGAGGTAATTTTACTCTTGGAACAAAAGAAAAATAACTACATTTAGCCTAACTAATTAGCACACTTATGCATGGAGTGCTAGAGCAGCGCCATGGGAATCACGATAATTACAAAATGAAGCTGTAGATTAAAATTTATGGAGTGATTACTGTTCAGTACTTGTTACTGGCAGTGATGGAGTTAACAGGGTAGTGACCCTTCATCCCAAACCCAGACTTCTTTACATCAAATAAAAGTTACTTTAATCATCAACTCTTGACTGTCAAAACCAAATGTTATCATGAAGTGTCTGAAGCATTTTAAATGAACGCCTTAAGGTGTAAAATCCACCAGACAAGCAGTCCTTGTCAGTAAAAGACAACAGAACATGAGAATGGTGCAACTTTCCGAACACTGTCAAATGAACGTCATTATTAATTCAGTCTTAGACTATAAAAAATGTTAAATTCACTAATGAAGTCAGATCCAGAAAAGGCTGCCTCTGTTATAATAAACCAGCTGTCCCTGCCAAATGCACATGTCAGTAATGCTTCCCCCCGGGGCTGCATTCCAAATATCATGAGGAAATGTGACACTTTCTCTTAAAATGATGCCGTTTAGTTAGTAGATGTGTCAATCAATGATTATTCTAAAAGTGTAAATTAACACGTTAAATAATAATGAGCACAACTCTAGACATTTTGACCTGGAATCTATTTTCTCATTTCTCTGGTTATACTGACAGATCCTCATCAAAATGATTTGCTCTATTTTAGGACTTCTTACATTTGGCTACTTACTGGGTGTTTCTTAAGTACTTTACTTTTCTCAGAGACTTTGAGATCATCCGGTTTGCAGAATGGCCAATAGTACATAAAGAGGTGCTAAGACTGTATAGCACTGTAATCAAACAGCAGCTTGTCCGAAGGTTAATAATGTGTTAATGTTTTAACACGTGGTAATGCTGTTAAATGGTTACGTTAACGTTGTAACACATAGTTAATGTTTGAAACGGTCGCAGTCAAAGTTGCAACACGTGGTTAACGTTGCTAAATGGTCACGGTTAACGTTGTCAAACAGTCGTGCTAAGGTTAAGGTTAAGGCTAAAAAATGTACTTTCTTAGATTGAAAAAAAAACATGGTTCCGGTTAAAATTAGTATGCCTGTTATGTTACTCAGGCAACGATGAAAGGTGCCTCCTCCCCATCAGGACTTAAACAGGCTATTATGCTGTTTTCCAGGTGAATGTTTTTATCTCAAGTTACAGTTACAACATGTTTACATGCGTTAATGCTCATAATCCTCCTTGTTTTTCTCATCATTCTGTCCTGCAGCACCTCTTCTCACCCTCTCTCTGAAATGTGATTGGTCAACGTTTCACATTTCAAAAAAACTCTTCCTCCAGAGCTTCATCTTCGTCTCTCGCTTTTGTTGATTGAGGGCCAAACTAGCTGGAAGGAGTTTTACATCACTTCCGTAACATTATGACCTCATAAAGTTATATTATGACCTCATAAAGTTACATTATGACCTCATAAAGTTTCATTATGACTTCATAAAGTTACATTGTGACCTCATAAAGTTACATTATGACCTCATAAAGTTACATTATGACCTCATAAAGTTACATTGTGACCTCATTCAATGGAGCCGTTTCAGGCAGCTCAGGAGCTTCTGAGAGGGAGGGTAACTCCTTTTAGGGGTGGACTTCACATTTTACACTCTACGGACCTTTTACATGTACAATAATATATATAACATACTAAAGAAGAGGGAAAAAGCGGAAAAGCATAATAGGGCCCCTTTAAGTAATTCACATTCAATCATACACCAGTGGAACATCAATCAGGAGAAATTTTGGCTTCAGTGTTTTGCCCAAGGACACTTCGACATGGACTAGAAGAGCTGAGGATAACTGCCATCCTTTCTATTGGAAGAAAAGCCACTCTACCCATCGGCCACAGCTGCCCACATGTGCTGCTGCATAAATAGTATGTTCTGCAGACAAAATAACTAGTACAATATAGCCAACTATAACAACCCTCCTGCTTATTGAATGCTAGTGAAAAGGATGAAATAGTCAACTGGAAATAAACATGACTATTCTCTGCCCCTAATGTTACACTAGCTTCCTAGTCTGCACTCATAGAACAGGAAGTTACCACGGTGTCACAAATAGAGAACAGTGTTTGCAAGCACATTAACACACTGAGTTCCTTGTTTCTTTCGGAGCAGAGCAGACAGAAGCTTTACATCAAAGAAAATGTGAACTCATTCAGAGATTAAAGGAGCAATTCAGATCTATAATACTCACATCAGAGAGAACGACAGACAGAGCAAAGGGGGACTCTAATCAATTATTGCAATTGGATGGCTGTGGGAGTATATATGTGTGTGTCTGTGAACGCAAAGTGAAGTGTATCGCTGCCTTGAAATACAGCTCAGGTCCTCAGCGACAGGAAACAGCGTGTCTGCAGGGAGGAACTTTATGGAGTGTGAGTGTGTCTGTAAAAGTGTCTTTCCACTTTGAAACATTACCAGGTCCTCAGTGACAGGATACACTCCGTACTGAAAAAGTTTACTGTTTCTGTGTGTGTGTGTGTGTGTGTGTGTGTGTGTGTGTGTGTGTGTGTGTGTGTGTGTGTGTGTGTGTGTGTGTGTGTGTGTGTTTGTTGTCATTTCACTTCCCACTATGTGTGGATGGCAGTCTACCAGCATGGACTTGGAAACGTAAGCATACAATCTGTGCTCGTCTCTCTTCACTTTCCATCAGCAACTCTCGATTTTCATCACACTACAGAAACACTATCATATGTAACACACAAAGTTTATCTGCATTCATCTTTACTTTCACTCAGTGACTTTGTAAATGATGATAATTTGATGCAGGTATGCATAGGTTCATTTTTAGTGTTTTGTGCATGGCAGCAAAGTCCCAACTGTTTCTAGAACAGTTTGACTATTTAGAATTAGAATTAGTCTCAGCTTGATCTATAAATGAAGCGCTGTACTCGTATGTGAAACAAACAGACGCATTGTTGAATGACGTTGGCTTTGTGTTTATTTCATGAATTATGAAATAGTACTGGATTCCTGTAGCTCCTGTAGCTTTGAATAAAACACAAATGATAGGAGTTCAAAGGTCATTCACCCCTCCAGGTACAGGCTTTACAATAACAAGTATGTTTCTAAGTATTGATCGTTTGTTATACTGTTGTGGGGAGACGTTGAACAGATCATTATCATCTTCACCTGGCATACAAGTCTGTAGGGAGATCATGCGTTCGGTTGTGTGTGTGTGTGTGTGTGTCTGTCTGTCCGCTGCAAATCTTGCATACTGCTGAACCCATCAGCATGATGTTTACTGAGAAAAGTTTGGTCTCATTTTGAAAGTATCTGCAGATTCATTCCATACATGATACGCAATGATCCACTAAAGTGAAGCACAATATCATTTGAATTGGTCCCTGTTTTTGTTCTCTCCGCTGCCATCATAAATGTGAAGGAGCCAGGTGTGACAATCTTCTAAGTGTGGATATGCATTCTACTTAGTTTCCTTTTGTCCTTTTTATAATTACAGCTTTATCACAGCTCATTTCCCCCCCCATGGAACAATATTAGAATCAGGAACAATTGTTGATAATTGACTGCGTGTGTGTATTAACATGCAGATGGTACACTTCAGAAAAAGTGCACATTTGTTCAGCTCTTTCTTAAAATATATTGAATGTCTTGGTCTGAAAGATATGGATTCTCAAAAGATCATGATTACATTTCCTTATGATTAAAAAAAGGCTCCAAGCAAGGTGTGACTGTAAGAGTCAGACTTATACATTCTGTTCATATCGTCCAATTAAAAAGCCAATTTAACATCGTTCAGCAACTTTTCAAGTTTGGAAGCAGCACGGAATCCACATTTATTTTCCTCAGAGATTTTAAATAATTTACTCCTACTAATCCAGGATGGTTGAACAGATAAATGGGATTTCCATAAACACTGGCACTGTACAGATATTCACTCTCTAGGTTCAATTAATATCATCTATGTGTATGTGTGTACTGTATGCTTGTGTTTCTGTGTCTGCACCAGCTAATTGAACAGCTTCTTTGCTCCGAACAGTTCCTCAGTGAGGAAGTGTACTGCGTTTAGAAAAGAACTTGCCCTGGAGAGAAAGTAAGAGAAAAGAAAAAGTGTGTATGTGTTCGTCGGTTTCTCACTTATGGCGAACAAACGGCACAGATCTGGAAAGGTAGAAGTACAAACTATGCTCACTTGTCTCTTCACTATTTCAGCTACTCTCACTTCCTTGTGTAATCACAGAAACACAGTGCGCCTCTCCCTCTCGCCCCGTGTCTCGCTCTGTTTTTCTAATTGGCGTGCAGCATCCACCCACCAGCTGTCAGGAGAGGGCCCCATCGCGGAGCTCCGAGCCGGCCAATTACTGTCCAGGCAGGCTTATGCCGGGAGGACCCAGTCAGACATCCAGAGCCTCCCGGAGGACTCTGCCAAGGCCTCCCGGTGAAGGGGAGGTCAAAGTGGGTCAAATGCCCACCGCCGCGGCTACCCCCCCCCCCCACCTTCGCCTCCGCCGTCTTCATCTTAATGGATCTGACAAACTCTAACAGCTCGGAGCCACGGGGTCTTCAGGAGGGAGGGGAGAGGGAGGAAATGTGAGGTGAGGAGGCCACAAGAGGAGATGCTGTGAGGGGAGGGCTGAGAGTCAGACACAGAGGGACAAACAAGACGGAACAGAGTGCAGAGTGTGAGCGGGCAGTAATGGAGCTGATTAAACACCAAGCATGTCCATGTCTGGTGAATCTGAAGAATGGAGCAGTTTGGAGGGGAGAGTTTAGAGGGCGTTCCATTACAGAAAACAGTGAAATGAGAAGCTTTACCATTGGGGAACTTGTATGAGAGAGGGGCTGATGAGGAAGACTGTAAGTCAAATAAAACCCGTCCGTTTTGGCTAAAGTAAATGTGTTGATTGGCCACACAGCAGGTTTTTCCAGCAGCTTGTCAAGTTGATATGCAAGTCAAAGTGGCAAAGGCTTTTTATGTTATGTGGGAGTCAAACAGACTTGATGTAATGACTTGTGGGCAGCAAATCCTTTCAGCTACAAGTGGGTCAGATTGTTTTGACATTTGGAAACCCAAAGATCTTTATTCCAAGTGTTTTCTTTCAAGAAGAACTACCATTCATCCTCATGCTACTACTTTAGAAAGATCAGTGCATAACAAACACGATACTATTAGGATTACACTGTTTCATAGAGTCAGCTACATGTTACTTTTTCTACCTCACACCTTTTCTACCTTCATCCTATGTTTATTTTGTTTTTGAAGGACTTCGTGAATCTGTTTTGATAGTTTTTCAACAGCTAATATTAAAATCAAAAGCAAAGAACTGGTACCTTCATCAAACAGAAGAAAGGAGAGAGGAAATGACTGCCACTTCCCTTCCATATTTTAGGAATTAAAAGATGAACAGCACAAGGAAATCAGCGGCACGCAGCAGAGTTGAGGGGAAGTAGCTTCAAATTGATTTTAATGGGACATCATAACTGTGCAGTCATGAACATTTTTGTGTTCACACACTCCCAAATTATTATCTCAGACAGGGAAATGAATAAGGAACAGATAGTGGTGACCTGCTAGGTCTTTATACTTTGGTTTGAAACAGCACTGCAATCACAAGAACAAACCAACATGGACATTTTTACTCTCTAAGGGAGATACGAAGTTTCCACTCGACAGCAACAATGTGCTGGCTTTCTTTTGGATAATTGCCGGATAGCATTTATTCAGCTATTCGTAGAGAGAGAGAGAGAGAGAGAGAGAGAGAGAGAGAGAGAGAGAGAGAGAGAGAGAGAGACCTCAGAGTTAATGTTAGCGCGTCATCATACAGAGGCATTCTGGGGGATGTTGTGGGTGTCATTTCTGTCTGTATCGCATCCAAAGTTTAGTAAGAGCCTCGAATATTTCCAAGGCGAGATTCTGCTGTTTGACTTTGCAGGAAGTGCAGTTTTGATTGGAGGACAACCTGCCGTCCCACCACCAGCCCCCCTGCTGCCTAATGTGGTTAACAGCAGCCCAGCACCGGGCCCTCGAGCTGCCTCTGTGTGAGTGTGTTTGTGGAGAGGCTATTAAAACAGCACTGACCTCCCAAAATGCACTAAGTGTTGCCACCAGGGACAGCCGCACTCAGAGGAGACATGGTGAGAGGACCAAAGGGAAATTTAAATGGAAATCACTGGGCTGCTTAATGTCTCAGCGCTAACACAAACACACACACACGGCTGCCGAAGTCTGACTTCACCAAATCTGGCGTTTTTATCCCATTTGTGTTATTGTTCAACAAAGAGCCTGTTGTGTCACAGAGTACTGAGGACGTCACTCACTCTGTAACGGGTTTATTTATGTGGAGCGTGTCCCACATGTTGAGTGAATAAACACATTTGCAATATAACTGACTGAAGTAAAAGCGGCAGCGAAGGATTCTCGGGTTTAACGGAATTGAACTTCCATCAGAGAAACAACGCGCACCGCAAACATCCAATTCAATCCTAGAAATGATATTTATTTTTAATACTAATTTAAAGCAAAAGATGTTCGCTCTCCCTGACGACACATTTCATGGTAAGCCTATGTTTTGTCACTTTGGGAAAAATCATGATTGAATGTTGAAAAGGTCAACACTGTTGTGAAGCACACGTGCTCCTTTCTCTCTATCATCTCAATCAGAGTGTTTTAGTTGATATGATTTAGCTACACTTGGCATTCAGGATTCATATTCCAGAGTCAAAAGTCCTGCACAATAAGGGATGGACTTGAGGCTTAAGTGAATTAGTATTAGACCATTCAATTCTGCATATCTGCTAGGCCGTTGCTGAGTTATGAGTCAATATCAGTTATCGCTTATTTTTTAGTTTACATGTCACTCTGTAGAAGCTACTGGAATAATTGTTGTGTGTGTACTGTTTACATCATGATCACGCCAGAAATGTGACGCCCTATTTGAAGGTGCATGATGTGGGATTCAGGGCATTTATATATATTTGAATAACAATTTGCAATGTAAAGATTTAGTGAAGTAATGTCTATGAGCAGATACTTTAACTTCTGTGTGTGAGTAAAGCCAATGCATGAGCGTATTAAAACCTGCATTCTCTCTGCTGTCCACCAGGGGGCGACTCCTCTGGTTGTATAGAAGTCTATGAGAAAATGACTCTACTTCTCTCTTGATTTATTCCCTCAGTAAACATTGTAAACATGAGTTTATGGTCTCAATCTCTAGTTTCAAGTCTTCTTCAATACAGCATGATGTTCATTTAGTAAATGATGCTCCATTTAGAGTCAAACAGACCATAAAGCAGGGGATGCTTTAGGGCGGGGCTACCTCGTGATTGGCAAGTCTCTACGGCTACCAGAGCCGTATATGTCGTCTTACCGTCACTCCTGCGTATTGAAAATGTGGTAAAACCTGTTCATTGGCTGCATTTGAATAGATGAGAACATAGCATTCCTGCTGCTGTCAGACTACACAACCAACTCTGCTCCCAGCAGACCACATGACACTAAAAACACTAAAGAGAGACACTAAAAACCTGTGCAATACAAATACACTGTGCAATTATAGTTATAATAGTTTTTTTTTCTGTCTGTAAATATAATATTTCAGTTATTGTTGATTTCTACTGTTTTTTATTGCTTATTTATAATACTTTTTTTTTTTATTTCATTTTCATTTTTATTTTATCTTGTTTTTCTTCTACTATGTCTCTTGTGTGCACTTTACTCTCTGCTGCTGTAATCCTGCAAATGTCCCCACTGTGGGACTAATAAAGTATCTTATCTTATCTTATCTTATCTTATCTTATCTTATCTTATCTTATCTTATCTTATCTTATAACACATAGCCTTCTTTAACATAACATCAACACGGTAACCTCGTCACATTCTGTTGAAGCTATTCATTCATTTCTTGAACATTTCAGACAAAAATTCTGGCCAAATCTTTCACATTGCAACTTCAGTCATTTCATAAGGTCAGTAAAAGCGCATCAGGTGGATCAATAGTGGTGTAGCAGCTCGAGTAAAGCACTTTGCAGTAGTTGATGACTGGTAAAGGAATACACTATTTAAGGTGTTCAATATATTTATAACACCTTTCAAAAAAAACATTTCTCCCAAGTTTACGCCACCTTTTAGCAGCCGATCACATTCAAATGTTTTCTGCACGACCATTTCCAGGATGAAACTAGAAGCCAGTGGGCTCGTGTTGGCCGTCAGACAGCAGCAGAGAGGCGGCTGAGCTGCTGGTGGTGTGAGTTTCCAACTGAGAGCTGACAGTTTAGCACAGTATTTATATCTGAGGCTTCATCTTACAGCTCCAGGGATGCGAACAACATCAAAAGTCTCCTTTTTTTTTGACACACTTTACAAGTTGTCGACATGCTTTGTCAAGGTTTGTTTGGCTTTGGTGGGATTTTTTAAAAAGGCTTGGGGATGGAAAGTCTTTAGAAGTTGCCAAAGGAAAGGACTGTAGTATATGTAAAAGAAATACTGTTTAATCTTGTGTTTTGCCTGGGAACTAAAAAAACATGTTGTGCATCAGGAAATGAATTATATAATGTTTGTGTTTTTAGGTGCCGCTTCTTTCTTTGTGAGTACAAGTTGAATAAAACAACATGGCAACGGCTGTATTCCAAGATGGCCGAACTCAAGGCTTCCAAACGGCATTCAACAAACCAATGGGTGACATCACGATGACAACGTCCACGTGGTACTTACAGTCCATGGCGTAATGCCTTTCAGATTCATTTGCAGATGTGGAGACTCTTCCAGCTGATTGGTCCTGGGGCGGCTGTGGCGTAGTGGAGAGCAAGGTAGTTCTCCAATCAGAGGGTCGGTGGTTCGATACCCGGCTTCGGCAGTCGATGTGTCCTTGGGCAAGACACTTAACCCCAAGTTGCTCCTGAAGGCTTGCCATCGGTGTGGACTGGATGATGAATGTTAGTTAGAGTCTGATGGTGGCACCTTGATGGTAGCCTGTCATCAGTGTGTGAATGGGTGAATGATATGTAATGATATGTAATATACTACTGATGACTGTAATGTAAATGTAATGCTACTCCAGTCGGGCTCTGATGGGTGGGCCAGCCCGTCCAACGTGCCAATCAGTAGAAGTAGAGGCTATTAGGGGGAGTTTAAAGGCCGGACCGAGGTGCGGCTTTTGTAATTCAAGCAGCCACATACCTCTTGTGACACAGTGTAAATGATCTCAAGTACATTTGCATGCATGTGCACACACGTTTATATAAAAGCATGTGCAAACAGTGGAACACAGGCACAGCATTCAAACCCTCGCTGTGCAGATAACTCCACATTGGTTGCAAGGCGCCAGCTTCAGATTCCCCCATGAATCACACCTGCTGTCGTCCTCCAGCAGCATCACACTCATTCATCAGGAAAGCATTCCACCTCCATTTACCACACACAGCTCCGCAACAACCGCTGCCACGCTGGCTCGTACGGCTCCCTGGAATCACTACATCGCATTTAGCCGCACATACATTGGCGTACCACAACGAGGGCCGTGATTAGCGGTATTGTAAATCGAGCAACCCCGACGACTATCTCGCGGGCTTGCCCGAACTGAGCCTCAGAATGAATGAATGCCTTTAAGTTGCTCGTTCTCTTTCTCAGTTTTTGTTTCTCTTACTCGCACACAAAAGCATGGCCCTGGAAACATGGCAGAGGACGCCCTGCATCTGGCTGCCGTGATGAGGGAAGCTGAGCCTTTTTGTCTGCTTAAATAATAAACCACCTGTTTTCAGAAAACTTCTTCTTTGTCGGGTGCTAATAATATCCGATAATTGCTCATGCCATCGGTTGTTGTGCATAAGTGGCATGCAGCATTGCTCGCAATCAAGGCCTGATTATCTCCGTGGTGTGAGAACGTTTCAGGGAAATGGCTCTTGGATTGCGGTGAGGAGAGTAACACCGTGTTTCCACTCGGAGTGAATGTGGGAGAGAAGCAAGCCAACTGCTCCCCCCCAAGAAAAAAATGACATGGAGTGCGCTGTAGTAAATAGAAAACAAACATTAATGATAAATGACATGATATGATTTTAAAGATATTAAGAAACAAGAGACATGTTTGGTACTTTGGTACATTCTGCAATAATTCAAACTATAATGACCAATTGCATTGTGGTCACTAAGTGGTGAAAAGGCGTCATATGACGTTTAGGAAGCAGGAGACAAACATTCCCTCGTAAATGGATTATGGAACATCTTAGTATGATGCATCGAACCCCGTTTATAACAGAGAGCAGACCACATGTGGTAGCTTAATTCAATTTACCACAAAGAGAGAGAAAATGGCATTAGGAGTTTCCAAGGGTGCAGACATATGGAGGAGCATTTCCTGAATACTTAGTTTGTCCATGTGTAACACGTTAGTGTGCATAGCTCTGTGTCTGTGTATCTGTTGGCATATTCATCTAACAATATGTGTCATTCCGTGTTAAAAGGGTGTTTTTCTTTTCCAAGGAGAGTGGATGTTGTATGCTGTACAGATTGTAAAGCCCTCTGAGGCAATAATTGTGAAATTGGGCCATACAAATAAAATTTAATTGAATTGACATTGAATGCTATTTTAGTCTAATTGTTTTTTATGGCCATTTTCACCAGACATTTTCAATTATCACTGTTTTAAATAAGTTTGTGTTTTAAAGACAATTATATACAGTGATGTAAAATGGCCAAACTATGCATTATATAAATGTAGTAGGACCGTTATACAGCATTCAGCTGTACTACCCTGAGCCTTCCACTTAGCACTTATTGTATCCGTATTAGTTTGTATCTGCACTTTTGCTCTGGTTTATGCTTTTAGCCTTCCTCGTAGCACTTATTGCATTCATATTAGTTTATTGCACTTATTGTATTCGTATTTGTTTACTGCACTTATCCTATTCGTAGTAGTTTGTAGCACTTATTGTATTCGTATTAGTTTGTTGCAATTATTGTTTTCGTAGTAATCTGCCTCTGCACTATACTTTTGCTCTGGTTTATGCTTTTAGATGCTTGTTTAAGAAAGGAGATGCACTTATGACTTCTGGTGACTAGTAGTTCTCTTGAATACCTATGTTGAATACACTTCCTGTAAGTCGCTTTGGATAAAAGCGTCTGCTAAATGACTGTAATGTAATGTAATGTAATGTATATATATTTCTATCATAACCATGAATGATGAACAATGAATTTTGTATTGTGTTGTACTGTACTGTACAGTGTTGTACTATATCGTGTTTGCTGTTGAATTGTACTGCTATTATAATATGAAAATATTCATTATATTTATAATATTAGGCCACTAAATTGCAATAACCTGCCCAGGGACTACGGACGAAAATTAATTATTTAGAGTCAAATAGACCATGAAGCAGGGTATGCTTTAGGGCGGGGCTACTGTGATTGACACGCTGCTGACACGGTGTTGTCTGGTCTTGGAGTTGTTTTAACGCTTTAAAATTTATTTTAGATTATTATAATAATTATTGAGTAATGTGATGTGAAAATTCACTTTGCATTTGTAGCATAAGACTACTCTTAAATATTTAACCAACATAAAAAAATAAAAGCTCCCAAAACAACATTGTATGAGTATAGAGAAACTTTAATTACATTAAGGATCTTTTTGGAAACCTTCTTTAGAAAAGTTCATAAGATTTATTTGACGCTTTGGAAATTGGATTCAATCATAAAGAGCTATCAATTTTAATTTGGACACACTGCCACTCTGAAAAAACTAGTGCGTGGACCTTGATTAACATTATTTTTGGATGAGCTAGCAACTTCTTTCCCCTTCAAGTTAGTCTCAAGTTGACAGTCACTTCCTCTTTTCTTGGACCTGGCAACCAAGATAATACATAAGCCTTTGTCCTCCTGACCATCACCCTCCTCTCTCCCTTCATCTCACCCTGTTTGTGTTTTTCCTTGTTCTTCGTTTTTTAATGAGTCCCTCCAGCCACCATCCTTTGAAGCTTTAAGCCAAGCAATTAACATACAGAAGAAGCTGTATGCGCAAATTCCTGTATAGAAATTGGCATGTACACTTCCATCCGCCTTCAAAGCAATCCACACGACACAGTGCACTTTACTTTTGAACAAAGTGACATTTTCTATTCTTTTTTTTCTTTCTACTCGCAGACTTCATAAGAGGTAGCCACTGCGCTGTGAGTGCTCCGGCATTTGTCATGGGAAAGGTTTGTACCTTCATGAGACAGAAAGTTCCCAAAGAGTTTTCATAAGTTGCACAAAGAAAGTATTTTTTATCCCTGACAATCATCATAATGTATTTTTCTTCCCTGCCAGCTGGGATCTTGATTGTATTGACCTTTCATTTAGAAAAGCTATATTCTGGCATCAGAGTGACACAAACGTATATAGTTTGTATATCAAAGACTTATGATATATATATATATTATTTATCATTTTGAAGTGGCCTTTGATTGGTTACTTTGTCAGAACTGCAGCTCTGGTTTGTGGTGGAGAAATCTGTTTCTAAACTCCTTTCTTACGGCTCAATAAGATAGCTGTCATGTACATATTCAGGGCTGATGAACAGCTTTGTTAACCCACTATAACAGCACTGTAGAACAAGGCTACAACTGTGTACTGGCACTCCCATAATCACTATAAAGTCTAAGAATAAATGGATCTGTATTGGTGCCTCGTTCAATGACCCGCCCACAGCACCATTTGATTGGTTTCATGTTGAGAGTATTAGCTTATAAACACAAGTAAGCGGAGCTGTGTGTTTAATGTAGGGAAGCAGATAGTGCTGAGATGGCAAAAGACATCAAAAATGTAACAGAAATATACACAGTAACAGTAATACAAACACCCAGTGATTCCACTGGTAACGTTGGGACATTTTTCAGACTATTGGGGTTCTTGAGGAATTGGCCGTAGGAACAATGGCATGGTTACGTAGGAGTTTGTGATCTGAGGGATCACAGACAAAACAGTGTCAGCCATCCATGGGGACATACAACGTAGCCGCAAGGACTAGAAAATGCTGGTTGAACTAACACGATAAACCGTAACAAAGGGGCGTTCCGTGATGGTCACCGATCCATCAGCTCATTCTGTCTTTGATCCTCTTTCTCTCTCGGTATCACCTCAGGAGTCAGAAGCTTACACTGTTACATTTTCGCGGTTTTCAGTCACACTGTGACACCGACTGCTTTATCGTGTTCACACGACAACATGAAGAGGAAGTGAGCTGGAAGCGATTAGCCGAGATTGGAAAAGGAGGAGAGGTTGGAAAGAGAGACAGATTACGTTTGATTACTCATGTCAGATCCAATCACAGTCATATCACGGAGCTGATGAACTCATACAGTTTCTGACAGCAGTGAAATTACAATTTGAATATATTAAAATTAAGATCTGAGGGTTAAAAGTGTGTGTGTGTGAACCATGATGTGTGTGTTCCTGGGGCGTAATCATGACATACTTTAGGGGGGTCCAGACTTTTAGAGATACATATACTTATATATAATAACTTCCAGTGCAACGGTGAACGTCATTAACAACAATGCATTGAAGTTCAAAATCTGGTTTCAAAGAATTGTAAATTCCTCAGTTCTAAGTTCAACAAAACTCTAAAAAAGACGTTTCAAGGAGAACAAAATGTTACAATTAACTTTTCTGAAGGGAAAACATACTTTCAACGCGTTAAAGTTGTAAAATTTGTGATCATAAAGTATTCACATCGTACACATAACATTGCCAAAAACCATGTAGGATTTTTAATTTTCAAAATCATTTTCAGCCCCAAATTGCAGCCCTTTTGTATGCTGACCATTTTCTGTGGATTACATTACATTACATTACATTACAATCATTTAGCAGACGCTTTTATCCAAAGCGACTTACAGGAAGTGTATTCAACATAGGTATTCAAGAGAACTACTAGTCACCAGAAGTCATAAGTGCATCTCCTTTCTTAAACAAGCATCTAAGAGCATAAACCAGAGCAAAAGTATAGTGCAGAGGCAAATTACTACGAAAACAATAAGTGCAACAGACTAATACGAATATAATAAGTGCTACAAACTACTACGAATACAATAATTGCAGCGAACTAATACGAATGCAATAAGTGCTACGAGGAAGGCTCAGGGTAGTACTTCTTGAAGAGGTGAGTTTAAAGATGGGCAGCGACTCTGCTGTCCTGAGGTCAGTGGGGAGTTCATTCCTCCACTGAGGGGCCAGGAGAGCATTGTCTGGTGACAAACGCGTGTGATTACTTCTTTACTTCGCTGCAAAAGCTTTAATTTGTTCTCAGGTACACACACACACAAAAACACAAATAAACACAAAGACCCTTCCAGCGGCTAATGGAAAAACTCCACATCTAATTAAAATGTGAAAAGAGTCTTTCGGTATGGACGTTGAGCACGAAAGCCCCCCCCCCGCTGACCCACTTCAATACGCAGGTAGGGCACAGTAACTTTAATTAGAGCGCTCCCCCCAATTGTATTTCAACAAGCAAAGAGTGTCGTCTCCAGAGACGCTCGGCTTTGTTCTATACTTGCAGGTGAAAAAAGAGCTACGTTCTTTATGCATGTGTTTTAAAAAAAAAGGTAAATCTTGATGGCGCTCCTAAATGTGCATGGTCAGCAACCATTGTGCCTCTGAATCAGCTCTGACTCATAAACGCTCACAAGGTTGAACTAACATGTTCTCACTTTTTCTCCATTTTCCTTTCCTTTTCTCCATTCACTCCATATTCTATTCATCATCTTCCCCTTCGAGTCCTACTGCTTTCCTCTCCATCTCTCCTCCTCCTCCTCCTCCTCCATTCCTTGGCCTCTCTGCTAATTGGCTCCTTTGCCATCCACCATTTAGAGATGAGAGAACCAGCATTTAGCCATCAACACTCACGATAATAGACATCTCCAGGCCACGGTGCCCGGCCCTCTGCTTTTTCATCGAATTGAAGTGTCCCCTTTCACACAGAATCAAAAGGAGTTCACAGGGAATGTTGAAGCCGTGGATATCAAGCACACAAATTATTCACATACAAAAAAAAACACATACAGAACTGTGAATGCCGTGGATACACACACACACACACACACACACACACACACACACACACACACACACACACACACACACACACACACACACACACACACACACTGCTGTCGGCCCACGTTCGGCCCTTCACCATAATGTGGACAGACCTTCGGCCCCCCGAGGGCAGACGATTGTGTTAAATAGCATCACTGTCAGAGTGCAGCCTGCGCTCCACATTCACTGGTCCGGCACACTCACACAGCGCTGGTGCAGCAGTAAAAGAAAAGCCCCCCCCCCACCATCACTCCCACCACTCGAGGCTATGTTCTACATGTTATCCTTGATTCGACCTCACTGACATTCTGATTGTGTCATCGTACGGATGGCTGAAGAAGAACGGCCGGAGTGGTTTGGGGTGAAAAGCTGACAAAAGCTGGCATGCTTGTAAGGATATGAAAATACAAAAAAACGTTCAAAGGCTTAAAGACACTCTACAGCTTCTGCTTCATATATTTACAAATCTGGATATTTCAGTTCACAGCACCATAACTGTCTATGTTTTGACGTTTGCACGCTAACCAGCAGGATGAGCACAACGCCAAAGGTTAGCATTACTGGGAATCGGCTGCAATGAGGCAACGTTTTGACATTATCAGTGTTTGTGCTTTTTTTTTTTTTTTTTTTTTTTTTTTGCCAAAGCCCTGTGATGTGTCCATAGACTGCAAATAGTAAGTGGACGTAGTGAACATGACGTCACCCGTTGTGGACCACAAGAGGCCGGAGCTTAGCTCAACCAAACTCTGAATTAGACATTTTTTAAGAAAAACTACATTTTACGATTAACTTCTTGAAGTGCTTTATGGTCTGTTTGACTCTAAATGGAGCATCATTTACTAAATGAACATCATGCTGTATTGAAGAAGACTTGAAACTAGAGATTGAGACCATAAACTCATGTTTACAATGTTTACTGAGGGAATAAATCAAGAGAGAAGTAGAGTCATTTTCTCATAGACTTCTATACAACTAGTAGTCTTTTTTTTTTTTGTCTGTGAACGTGTTTTGTCTCAATTTAACCCGTTAATTAGGGGGTTGAAACTCGAGGGGTGTAAATTTCTGCTCCTTGTTTACGGAGACCTCAGGGCTCAAAAAATGCTCAATATTGCTAAACACACAATTCAGACATCCTGCTCGACGCGAAACTCCTCCCTCCTTCCTCCTAAAATGTGTTTTAGTTTAATGAGGGCCTTTTTTTTTTTTTTTTTTTTTTTTTTTTTTTTGTAGATATGGTAAAATTAAGCGAGCTGATTGTGCCTCTGGATGTTGTGGTTTTCTGACATATCTGGGACTTCCACCACATGTACAAAGCTAAGGTTATTTCGGCCATGGTTGATGAAACGTTGGTATCCATGGAGATAAGCCCCTTCTTCTTCCGGGGTGTCTAGCAAGTAATGCAAGGCCAAACTCATGTTTACAGTGATTAACAAGGTAATAAATCAAGAGAGAAGTAGAGTCATTTTCTCATAGACTTCTATACAACCAGACTTCTTTGCCTTTTTTTAAAGTACTTTGTCTGTGAACTTTGTCTTGTTTTTAATTTACAATGTTAACTACGTGGTTGAAACTGCAACCGCATAATTGAGAAAGCAGATTAGTTTTATAGGAAAGTAATTTTGTAGAAATTTCAGTGTCAGCTTTTATCCTTTGACCTTTTCCTAAGCACAACAAAAGGTCACTACAACATGCAGAGCCGGGGATCGAACTGCCAACCTTGTGGCCTTCTGCTCTAACCCATTGGTCCCAAGAAGCCCCCCATTTCAAAGAACTTAAGAAAAAAAGAATCAGGAGTGAGAGACGGACTTTCTAATTGGATCTGCAAAAAAATCAATCAGCAAAAAAAACCCAAAACACAAGACAAGACAAGATGAACTAAGACAGAGTCCAAAGATCAGTAATTATTCCGTCACTTAGTGTTTCTTTCAAAGATATTTTACAACATGGAAATAATGACTCGCCTGGAACAATCCAACTAATTAGATTGAGTTAATGAGAGGGAGATTGTTCCAGTTGTGAGTGAGTTTGTATCATGATCCTTTTCCCTGCTTTTTCTTTTTCCCAGGCTGTTGCAGACAAGAACATGTTTACGGTCAAATGATCTGTTTAAATTGGTGTAAAAAAAAACCCACAAGGGAAAGATAGAACGAGGTTGTCTCAGAGTGAAAACAACAAAATGGAAATTAGAGGAGAGGGACGGAGAGGGCCTGCAGCGTTGCGAAAGGGAGAGAGTTGACAGGAAGAGAGAGAAAGATGGATGGTAACAACAACACAAAGGAGGGATGGTTTCACAGGTGTGGAGCAGAGAGGGAGAAACAGCGTGAATCAGAGTTCTGTTCATAACCCACATTTAGGTTCATATGCATCATCATGACTAACCCGGTTTATTACTATTTATCTGCCTGTATTTATTTACAGGCAGCTTTCAGTATGTGTTGATGCTGTTACCAAGTACTTATTTTACCTTCTTTGATATACAAAGGCTGCTAATAATACACACATGTATGTACTTTGATTAAGACGTATCCTAACATCATATTTTGCCAAATATTTTAGAAATAACTATAAAATGATAAAAAATTGAAAAAATGAAATCTAAAAAAATCAGCTGTTCAGTGCCCTCTCTAGGTTTAAAATCTTCAAGTATGTTGCACCTCAAACCTCATGTGGCGATCAAGTCATATCTGAGTTTTAGTTATAATTAGTTCCCTATTTGTAAGTAGTGATCCTATCAATATATCTTATTCTGACCATAGAAAAAACAATCTGCTATCTGGCTTCTTTGTCCTTTGGCACAAAGCTAAAGACCTTTTTTTGTGTTTTGTTAATTTTTGCTAAAATTTGACCAATATAGATACTGAATATTGGATTCTCACATTCCTGTTTGTAAGTGAAGTAGTCCACCAATGATCAAAAGAAGCTTCCAATTGCCAGTGCAATTGTATCGTGCATATTAAAGACGATTAAAGTTCTGTGTCCAGTCAGATTCAAGGTGTTTGAGGAAGGTCAAACTGTATCTCACCCCTTGCAAACTTTCTTTTTTTGCATCCTCACTTTTTTAACATACAACTTTACTGTTTTTAATTATTTGATCTAGTTTGGATCACAATATCACAATCTCTGGCCATTTCCCATCCGCTGTGGGACTAATAAAGGATTATGTTATTTTATCTTATCTTTTAATATTAACTAAACTATATGATTTAAAAAATACATCTCCTTTCTTTAAGCTGTTTTCTCATCTGAACCATGGACTGTATATAAGAAGTGGACGTAGTCGTCGTGAAGTCACTTATTGGTTTGTGGACTACCGTTGTGAAGCCTCGAGATTAAGAAGATTAAGTTCCTTAAAGTGCATCAGGTTGATGCATTTACTATTAAAATGTAAAACATTTTCTTCCAAGTGACTCTGTGGTAGAGAAGGATCGTCCTTCAATCAGAGGACCAGCGGTTCAATCCCGGCTCCACTAATTGATGCGTCCTTGGGCAAGACACTTTACCTCAGATTGCTCAAGCCTGCGGTGTGTGAATGGGTATGAATGGTTAGTCAGAGTCCTGATCAGCAGGTGTCACTTTGCATTCTAGCCCATGCCATCAGTGTATGAATGGGTGTGAGTGACATGAAGTGTCATTGAGTGGTCGGAAGACTGGAAAAGCACAATACAAGTGCAACTCAATACACCATTAACAAGGTCCAACCACCAAAGTCTCACAAATCCCTGTTGGAAACACTGTAATATATGCTAAATGAACTGGTCATGATTGAAGACTATATATTGCAGTAAATGGCACACATTTCCATAGATCCCCTAAACAATCAGACCCCCATGTCTGTTGATGCCACTTGGCCTTGCACACATGGAATGGAAAATTCAAAGGGAAATTCCAATATTAATTGATATTTAAAAAGTAGGTAGTCAAACTAGTTTTAGAAGTTCTCCTGTGTCGGTTCCTTCATGTTTTTTCAGTTACATTATTTACAAGTCTCTGTTTGGAGCCAGATTAAGTCACATGGAGTCACAACTCCCAAAAAACATCTGAGCATTCTGCCTTCTGGTGGGGGTCATATTATATGTGATCATCTCATGATCTTGTAACAGTACGAGGGATACTTTCAAACATGCAGACAAAAGTCCAGTTGGAGCTGTGACAGTGACCTGTTGATGTCGTTTTATCTTCTTGGTTAGTTAGGCTGATAAAAGTTGATAAAATGACATATATCTGGAGGAAGTGTATGAGAGAGAAAATAAGCTTGCGTGTTTTAGTTGAGAAAACGATAGAGAGAGACAGAGACAGAGAGAGGTATGTGGAAGATGAGATATGGACATGACAGAACCAGGCAGCTTTATCCAACTCTGAAGAAAAAGAGATGTTCTCCAAGGAGCTTCAAGAGTCCGTCCAGGAGTCTCTTTTAATAAACTGTGCAGGGATTCAGAGCTAGCTAACTTATCACAAAAGGTCAAACATAATTGGGCTCAACAAAGAATTAGGAAGCCAAATGAATTACAAGGAGTTATAATTGACCAAGCATGGACAGGCCTCCAATACTCACTTAATTAGGCATAAATAATGCAAACCCCGTTGATATGCATAGACAAAAAAATCCATTAGTGGGTAAAAACGTTGTAGAGGAGTGTGGGATTTTCTTGTATGCTAGAGAATGCGCGATAAGACGTCTTTAACTTCAGCTCTGATGTTTTCTGTCTGTCGAGTCACAAGGTTTTCAGAGCTACGGTACGCTCTGCACTACACAAGATATCACTTAAATATGTTATTCATAATTTATGGAGGATGGGTGAAACAGTATCAACTCAAGAAGAATGCTAATCACAGATGAGACATTATGCAAATTGCTACATTACAAATAAACACAGTGTGTAAATGTGATGTTTTATTCAGAGGTCCAATAGCATGAGTGTTCTTTGGGTGCTTGCATTATGCAGTCCTGAATGGATCAAAGTGTGACATTGGTGTTAATTAGCATCCTCATCCTATCACAGGCTTGACTTCTGAACAGCAGCCATGTTTTCCTCCAATAAGGTTGGCAGGAACCTTTTTTACATCCCCAAATTCTCTCAGACCACGTTCACATTGAGGCCTATTTGGATCCGATCGCTCAACAATCGGAGGTGGTCCTGCTGTTTTTGAGCCTCGGGTTTGGCAATTTAGCCGTCGCCATCTTGGTTTTCTGCCGTCGCCAGCTGGAGTTTATTTTGCAACCAGAGATAACTCGTCAATCATGTTGACTCATCACATTAAAAGTTATTCCTTCATTTTCGTGCGTTTTCCCATGAAAGCCAGCACCAGTGTCAATAAGCAGGGAAGTGTTGTAACTGAAGTACAAATTTCAGAAGCAAAAAAATTTAGGGAAACCTACAAATTCCAGCTCATTATTTTTTTGTAGAAATTACTACGAATGCTGGATGAGACCAGTTTTGGTGATCAATCATACATTATGGTTTATTTGACTCTAAATACCACATTTTGAATACGGAGGAGTGACGGTAAGACGACATATACGGCTCTGGTAGCCGTAGAGACTAAAGCATCCCCTGCTTTATGGTCTATTTGACTCTAAATGGAGCATCATTTACTAAATGAACATCATGCTGTATTGAAGAAGACTTGAAACTAGAGATTGAGACCATAAACTCATGTTTACAATGTTTACTGAGGGAATAAATCAAGAGAGAAGTAGAGTCATTTTCTCATAGACTTCTATACAACCAGAGGAGTCGCCCCCTGGTGGACACTAGAGAGAATGCAAGTGTAAGCCATGTAGCTTCCCTTGTCGTCATTCCCTTTATCATTGCTCATGCCTAAACCCAACCAACCCAAAACCATGACGGCAACGAGTTCTAGCCAAACTGTTTGTTATCTGCCCTTGTTTTTTTTTTTGCTGGTGCACTTAATCTCCAAAAACTGATTTGAACATGGTTCAAGGATCAACGTGAGGGAACATAGGGGCCGAATATGGATTGGTTAAGAAAACAATAAGTCCTGATGGAACAAAGGCCTTTATGGAAACCCTTAATGGTCTGTTTTGTGCTTTATTTTGCTTCAAATGTAGCCGTTTGAGCTTCTAAAGCTGCTGGTGAATATTATACAGAATTTTGACAGTAGCTTATCCAGTCCTTTTTACACCGTCAACCAATTAAGACAGGCTGTGCGTCTCCACTGCCTGTAAGAATCCTTTCTCTCCTCTGTGTGTCCTCTGAATCTTTTCTTTTTAATATCTCTTCCTTGTCCGTGTGCATGCAAAAATAAGCCATTAGCCCAAAGACACAGCGTAATTACCAGCAGAGAAAGTGCCTAAATTGACATTCTCACCGCCTCTCGGCTCGGAAAAGGTCCTCTAAGAGGCTTACAGCATGACAAACCTGCTGCGTTGATAGGTTAAGCTCTCCCTGCCGCCTCCACTTCTTCTTCTGCTCTTCAAGGTGTTTGTTGTCAGTGCACTCAAGTAATTTTCCTCCCATTTCTTAACACTTCCACCTTTTTTTTCACCCTCGCTTTCACAATGCAGTGCCCTACGTGCTGCCTTTTTTTTGTCTCTGGTTAATTAACATTTAACTAACACATTGTTTTCCTACTCGCCTTCTTTTCTTCTTCTTCTTCTTCTTCTTCTTCTTCTTCTTCTTCTTCTTCTTCTTCTTCTTCTTCTTCTTCTCCCCTGCCCCCCCCCAGCTCCCTCATTACGTTGTCTTCCCCTTGCCTCTCCCTCTGTGTCATCTTTGATTTCAGCCCTGCGGCAAACTGGTGAGTCGTTGCCATCCTCGAATGGATAATTAGAATTACACCGAGGCACTGTGTGATTGTGGAAGTGTTCCATATATGATTAATGTACCGCCGAGCTGCTTCCGTAACAAAAATATTCACATTAAAACACCGTTTAGATTTCTATCGACTTTTTATGCCAAACTATTCCGCTCCTCTCTCCACCACCTCCGTTGCTTTTTTTCTTGCCTCAGAGTTTTTCTTCTCCATGGAGAATAAGCTGCTTTGCTAACACACATGAAAACGCACACTCTTCCATGCAAGTGTTTTTACCAATTGTCTCCTCTGTGTCTACGCTCTCTTCATCCGTCTCATCCTACCGGAGTTATCCCCAGAGCTTCTTCTCTCCTAAGAGGATACACATCCATAAAAACTCACACAACCACAGCATAGGTTCACACAAAATCTCTCTCTGTTGATGGAGTGGCTACCCGCATGTTCTGTCCTTCACCCCCCCCTTGCTTGTTCCTCCTCTTCCCAGATGAGGACTTCCAACCGGCCGGCCTCCTCAGACTCTTGTCTCAATAATGTGATATCCGTGTTTTGTTGCCAATCCACAACCCCGCCCTCCCCCGAGGAAGCCATTCGCCATTGCGCCTCAGAAGTCTTTACACCATGTTGGCCACTCTTATGTTCGTACCCCTCTTATGTAGTCCCTCCGCTGAGGGCGGCGATGGCAAAAAAGTATTTTAGAGCTTGTAGTGCCGAGAGACAGACCAGCTCCCAGACGTGTGCACAGAAAACATGTTGTGTAACTTCCACCATGAGAATACATATCTGTTGTTATGCACTACTTACTTCGCCAAGCGTCCATATGAGATGTTATCTGTAGTTTGATTTAAAAAATGCACATGTTCCTCCATATGTTTGCATGCCAGCCCGTAAACAAACAGCTGCTTTGACTCATTCAGCCCTTGATGTTTGCTCCTCAAAGCTCTCAATGTACATGAGGAATATTAGCAACCCCTTTGTGCAGCTAGCATTATTATATTAACATTGTTCTCCTTTTTATAATTATTGGCCATTATATTATGGTTGCTAGGCGGCAGTCCGGTGCTCTCTCTGGGATTAATTAAGTGTTTCTCCTCTCATGTCTTCTATGTAACAGCAGCCCCTTCAGTCTTTTCAGGGTCACATGATCCCCAGCAGAAGAGAATATTTATTAATGAAAAACTCTGTACTAGCTCAGAGCGCTTTTTAAAATGTTTCTATGACAACAATATCTTGACATCAGCACTGTCACGACCATCGTATAATAGACCAGCATCGCATTATATATACATATATATATATATATATATATATATATATATATATATCAATTGATAATATATATATATATTAATAATCATATATATTTATATATATATATGTATATATCAATATATATACATATATCCCAACAAAATTGGGATATTTTTTTATATATATATAAATATATCCCAATTGTATATCCCAATTTTGTTGGGAGGAGTACCTGTAAGTGATTAATCATTTTTTCAGTTTGTTTCTTTTGTAGCTAGTGATACGCTGGTTTATTTATTTTCTTTGGTTTTGGATTTATTTGTTTGTGTTGCCTACTCTTGGTTGTTCTCATTCATGCCAACCCATTACAGGGATGCACGACTTGAAGTGTGTTCTTGGACACCAACCAAGCTGTTACTATCTATACAAGCTGGCTTTAAACATGAAATGAATATTTTGCACTCTATATTTATATTTTGACTACAACGTTGCTTCCTGCGTGGACCTTAACGGTGTCTGAACCTGATCTCTGGTGCTTTGGAGGGGCTCCATAAGATCGTCATCTAATCTCAGCGCTGATCGGTTGTAGCGACAAAGTTTTGCGTATTTGCGGCGCCCGTGGACAATTTGCGTCTATTCACGTCTTTGCATTGACTTTTTACGCAATCACGTCACAGGAAGATTATTATAAGAACATAATGGATTCCTTATTAAAGTGAAATCACCCAGCCTACTAACATAACAACATTTAATGACCATAGTGTATATGCAACTATTATAAAACATCTTATCTCCTTTTACCTGTAAATCAATAGTGGGAGTTCATAGATTCAGATAAAATTCATAGTCATATACACTTTTCTTAGTCTTTTGACACATGTCCTCATAATAAGCCCACATTTTCCTCAAATTCAACCTCAGTTTTCTTGGAAAAAGACTAATTTGTGCCACCTGAGATCAAACGGCTCAGCTCTCACCTGGCTCAGCTCTCACCTGGCTCAGCTCTCACCTGGCTCAGCTCTCACCTGGCTCAGCTCTCACCTGGCTCAGCTCTCACCTGACCAGCTGTCCCACCTAAAGTAGTCAATGCTCTGGGGCTCTACTGAACCAATTCATACATGTCCGAGTATGAATGGTCCTTGCCAGTCTGAGCTGTGCACTCTGAATTATATTTAAGCTTCCAAAGAAAACACAGAGAAATGCTAATATGATGGAAATGAGTGATTTCACTTGGCTGGATTTTAGAGAAAAACATTACTCAGAGATCTTTATTTACCGGCCCGATTCCAACAGGTAACAGCAGTTATCTTGATGACTAAAAGTGTCTCACGACAACAGCATATGTCTGCATGTCTAAATGAGGGACTGTGGCCAACAGCATGGGTAATAAATATCAAACCAGATTCATTTACTTTCAGACATGAAAATGCCTGATTTTATTATTCTAATTTATCTTGCATCCTTGATTTCTGTCACTCTGATGCAAATTAAATGAACTGTGCAAATTCCAAACTTACAAAAAATAAATAATATCCAAAATGAAGTGTTTTTTTTCTTACTTGCTTTGGCATCAGGATTAAATTCTTCCCTCCAATATGGGAGCATCCAAAAATATAGCATTTTTAGATTGAAGCCTTACAGTTATATTGTGTTACAACTCTTCTGTCTAATTCTGCAGTGATTTTGTTGTTTGCAGACTGGTGAGAAAACGTGTGTGTGTGCACGCCACTATGACCGAAGCAGAAACCCAAACCACTCAAACTCATCTCTGTATTGTAACCCACTTAATTCCCTGATATTTCCACAGGATTATGAGGACATGTGTCAAAAGACGGAGGATGGCAAATAACAACAGCATCTGCCTCAAAATCCTGCTATGCTCAGCCGAGACTCAAGTGTCTCTCTCTCTGTGCTCGCACTCTGCCCAACAACAAGCCATTAGCTTAGCGCTGATCCAGGAGAGGATGCCAGGCAGACGATAATCATCCTCTGAGAGGCCAACAGGAAATTGGCATGATGGGAATTTTGCAGTCGAGGGGTCATTGATGACACGGGTCACGTTTCTGTTCTGCAGACTAGACGAGGTGATGAGAAGTGACATTTTGTGCTGCCGGGATCCAATAGGTTGACATGTTTAGCAGTTAACAGATATTAAAAACAGGTTTGTACACTGGACAAACTTTTTTTATACACAGTTATGTCTGTTTTGCACACGTCTTGTAGTCTCACCTGCTCACAAATTTAGACAACATTACAAAGATCCAGAAAGAAAGTTAGGATATTAGTTAGAAAGCTTAATTGTGCAATTTTCCTTCCCATTTTCCATCCTGGATCAACCCTTTTGGGTTCTTTTGTTCTGCTAGTTAATTGCCTTCTCCTGACTTTTGCAGGTTTAAATCACTTCCTGATATGATAACCACCTGACATTACAACACTGCTCTATGAGAATAAAAAAAGACATAATTTCCTTTTGCAAAGACCAATTGTGTTGTTTTTAACCAACAGGAGGCTATAATGCACTTCCTGTGCCCAGTCAGCCAGAAAGCATAACAATTGGTTCTATTCCTGAGCACATCCAGGCAGACCAGATACCCAAACATGTTTGACTCATATTAAATCCTTACGGAAGGCTGTTGTCGAGCAGGTTGCCCTAAATCAGAAGTTTGGCTGCAGAAGGCTCTGCCATCAGTGTATGAGTGGGAGTAAATGGTTGAGTGGCTTTTTAAAAAACTCTGAACATTTACTGAAATGTTTACTGTTCTGCATTTTCCCACGCAAAGGTAGTGATTCAAATAAAATAGTGCAATGAAACTGATGATATATACATGAAAATAACATGATTGCTAGTATTTTATTATTTTATTATTTTTAATTTGGAGTTAAGTTTCACTAACAGCCATTCCCTTATTGAATGTGGTTGGATTTACCAGTTTAGAAAACGGCCACATGAGTATGCATCAATTGACTGGGTCTTCATGTCCCTATAAGAGGAAAAATAAAATTAATAAAATTATGGAAAGATGCAGTCTGAAAGCAAAAACTTGATGAATTAATTATCAATAAGTAAATAAATATTATATACAACACCAAATAAATCAAAACAACAGCTCCAATAATAGTTATTACAAAAAAATATATTAACTTTATTTATATTGCACTTTTAAAAACAGAGTTCACAAAAAACCCTTAAGTGCTTTGAAGGACAAAGGAAAAATAAGACAATATAACAAAGGAAAGCCTAAAAGTGAGGCCCAACAAAAGGAATGGATGGACTGTAAATGGTAAATGGTAAATGGTTGTACTTGTATAGCGCCTTTCTAGTCTTCCTTTTAATCAAAGCGCTTTAACACTACATGTCATCATTCACCCATTCACACCCATTCATACACCAATGACACAGCCTGCAGAAGCAACTTTAGGGTTATCGACATGGACTACTGGAGCCAGGGATCGAACAGCCGATCCTCTGATTGAAGGATGACCCTGCTCTACTGAGCCACAGTCGCCCCAAGCAAGACAAAGGTATCATTTAAAACACTAATGAAATGCTTCAATGGATTCAAAAATTAATAAATAAATAAATGAACAAAAGCGCAATAATGGAAAATATAATAATGAGAAATAAAAATAAAACCAGTAAAAATGCAATATGTACACATCAGTGCACAATATCACAACTGATTGACCTCTGACCTCAGCAGGGAGAGAAGGACATTATTGGATGGGATGGAATGAATAGAGGTCAATGTCACTTTATTATCATTACATTACATTACAGTCATTTAGCAGACGCTTTTATCCAAAGCGACTTACAATCAGTAGCTCAAAGCTTATATTACATATGATTCACCCATTCACACACTGACGACAGGGCTACCATGACAAGGTGCCACCTGCCCATTAAACTCTAACTAACATTCATGCAACACCCAGTCCTCAGCTTGATTGATCTGTGGTTCTTTCACACCACCTCACTCACTTAGACGTTCTATTCCACAGACCCGGTCACAGTCGAAGTATAAATTGAGCCTCATTCATCTTGGAAATTAGTTGGAAAACTACAAAAAGAGGAAATAAACGTTTCACAATACTGCAGTGAACATTTGTTTTCCCAATGTGATTCATAAAAGGTGTTTGGAACAAACCCTCTGCGGGCTGCATCTCAAGCTCCATGTGGGTTTTCCATTTTGAAAGAACACATGGAGGTTGTAGACTCAAAGGCACTGCTTGGCACTTTTAATTATTAATGTAAAATACAATATGCTTGAGTGAATAAGGCTTTCAACATACATTTTTTAAAATTGTGCTGTAATCTATTGTCTTACGCCATTGTTTTCCTCTTCAAAAGCACCGTGAGATGTTCTGTATTCACCACATGTAATACTGATTGAGCACTTTGCTTTTGCATTTTTCAAGCGTTTAGAAGATGTGTGTTCCTTTTAATGTTTGAGTCCATGATCGCCATGACTACCGGCTCTGTAAACCACTTATCGAAAATCGTACATGCAGCTGTTGAGTCATTTAATTCTGTCCTAGACATCAGGAAAGGGGGGGGGTAATTAGATATCACCTTGTTGATGTTTCAGGTGACAATGAGCTGCTACTGTTGACTGCCTCTGATGAAACAAACCTCTACCACACGCCCATTTAATGAAGTTCAAACGGCAATAACATTTACATGTTCCCTGATGATAATTTGCCACTAAAACTTACATTTTTAAAAGGAATTTTTAGCATTTGTGGTTGTCTTTTTCAAGAATATTGACAGTCTGAAAACTGAAAAAAAATATCTTGAGGTGTGCTGCTACCCAATTAGGCACGTTATATTAACTAAATGATTCAATTCATTGAATATAATGCTCTCGATTTATCAGTCCGTCTACTTCCCGACCCATACCTAGTGTCATGAGCTTTTGGTAGTGACAGAACAAACAGGTTCAGTTTTCCTCAAGCAAATGTCCAGAACGTCATCATGTCTTAAACTTTCTTTATATTGAAGAAGTGGCTTTTTTTCTGTTCCCCTTAGTTCATATTTGATAGGGTACGTCTGCTCAAAAGATTTGTACTTTGTGTCGTTTTTTACGCTTCAAAGCTGTGAACTCATCAGATGGTTTTGACTTTCCTCTCTTGTCTCATGTCTGAATGTTTCACTCATTGACCTCGAATCACAATGCTTATCGCAATGCACAGATTTTATTGGCTGAGTAGCGTCACGTGACAGGACGCATGCAGTTAGTGCATGAGTTTTCGGGGCCGCTAAACATCTACCATAAAGTCTAGATAAAGCTGTGCGGGGTAAACAAAGAAACAGTCCCTCAGAATTGAATAATTCTCAATCATTTATTGTTAACAGGTTTTGGTCCCGATTGGACGGCGTCTGGGTTTGGATCTTGAACTCAAACATTGCTGAGGAGAGGGACGTCTGGAAAACCTTGCTGTCCCGCAACCCGTCCATGATAAGTGTAAGATAATGGACCTTGGAACATTTGCTATGAGCATTTTTTTAAATATTTTTTTAAACAGCTATCAGACGGTTACATTTTACCTGTAACTGTTTCATGAGTGATGATATTATCATAATTTGAGAGGACGGTATCCAAAGAATTCAATCATGGATGGTGAAAAGTTTTATTCATAAACATTTTTTTGTCACATTGAGACTGCTGAGACATGTTCCCAGGGTGTGGTGATGGCAACATGAGTGCAGTCTATTGCACCATTCTCTTTCTGGTGTAAATTTCACTAATTATTGATGTTTACAGTCTACTAATAAAATAACTGTCTAGTATAGCCAGAGTGGGCAGTTGGCCGTTAACCCCTTTAACACTTTTTTTTCTGTTCCAATTTTCCAAAATACCGCAACAACAAAGAAGAAAGACACAGAGAAGGCTCTTTTAGATTGTAAAAATATGTAAATTTCTGTTCATTTTTCCAGAGAGTAAAGGAGTCACATGCAATAATGTGCAACAGAGCTTTTTTTTGCTTGTATTACAGAACATGGAAGTCGACTACATCAGCAATTCCGTTTGTTTACTATTAATATATGTAACCCACTGACAATGGTAACTTTGGCACGTCATATTTCCATAAACTAAATCCACCCACAGGAGACCTGACAGGCGAATAAGTAATCTGTTTCAGAGTCAGGCTTTAGATTTCCGGCTGTGATTGAGTGTGTGAGTGGGAGCTTTGAATGTGAGCAGACCTCCAGAGAGTTTCATACGTTTGCACACTGCACGCCTCTCTATGCTGATTCCTCACACTGGACATAGATCCTAATACCCTCGACATCTTAGGCATTTCATTCACATTTCTCTGGGTTATGTCCAGCAGTACAGTGATTTGATTTGACAGGAAGACACATGTTTATAAGCTCTTTATATCCTTTGTTTTAATCTTTCATATTATCCCCTGGAGTTGGATCTGTCTGTGCACATCTGTCTGTTTGGATAGTCAACTATTGTAAAATGTAAGCTGTACCACTGTCAGGGTGGATTCAACTCGGCCGTGCAGGGGAAACTCATAATGCTATTTATCTGATCTGAAGATAAAAAAAAATCAGTACTCAATATACTCAGGCAGAAGTCAGGCAGGAAACTGTGTTGGATGTTTGTGATCAGATGGTTTGTGTTAGAATTTTACAGCTGTGCCTTGGTTTCTTTTCCAAGTTTGGCGATCTTAGAAGCTAGTTTATAGTCAGTTAAATCATGTGGTTGTTCCTGTTTCTGTCTCCAACTGACTCTCAAGGGTAAAATGCAGGCAGGTTGCTCTCATCCAGAATTTGTAGCAATACCTGCAAAAAATAATGCGCTGTGTTTTTATCCACACAATCATGAACAAAGACTGCTAAATCGCACACCAGGTAGGCAGGAGGGGAAGTGGATGAGTCCAACAAACATCAACCTTTCAGCCAGGAGGCCGCTCTTTGTTTTCTCAAGTGGCACTTACAAAGTTATTTTAACCCATTCTGTTCCTGAGCCAAAGTAGTTTTGTTGCCTAAACCTAACTAAGTTTGGTGTAAAGAGAGTAGTTTATTTTGAATAGATCGTATGCATGTAACCAGCGGAATTTGACACAGGTGGCTGGACTTTCGTAAGAGAATGCACGAAAAATAAGGACTATCTTTTCTTCGGATATAATACGAAACCTTGTTTGAGGATATGTTGATCCAGGTTGGAATAAACAAGAATTATCTGATTATTTTTTACTTGCACGTCTCACCAAACAAATGCACTCTCATTGTCCAAGTCTTTTTCTTTTTTTTTTTCAACAAAACAGGTGTAAACCTGAGATTAAAGCTCAGTCAAAAAGGCATGAAAAACTGTGTCCCTGGTCGCAGAGAAACGCCTGAGAGGCTGTGATGCAGTCAGCTGGGTGTGTTGTTTCATTAGCTGTTAGCCAAACACACCGTCCAAAACAATACAAGTGGACAAACTGCGTTCCCCATAGACATACAGCCCATGTTTTACTCTCACTGTGTCTCTGGGTGCAGAGTTGAGAGAGCTGTGTTATCACTAGCGGCCCCTTACCAACAGGTTAATAGTAGTGAGTGAGGACTCAGCAGGCAGTCAATGACAGTGCAAAACAGTCAATACAAAGTGTGAGTCACTGCGACCACGAGAGGTTCTTGAGCATCCAGCTATGACAAATTATTAAGAAGCTAACTGCAGCAAAATGAGAGAATAATCGTGGACAGACGGACACGCACACAGATATATGTGAGTGATCGCATTGTCCTCCTGTTGGACTGTTCATCTGGAATATTTCAATTAGTTAACCTCGTGTCTAGTGATTAATGTTCTGCAATAAATGTGCAGCGGGACAGTTATTACTGCAACAAAGGACCGACAGTGTGAACAAAGACCATGATGCAAAGCAGAGCAGCTTGTTGCGTTACCCTGTACGGATTTCATAACAAAAGGCATTAATCACAGCAGAGAGAGCTTTTTATGTAAGAAACAATATTTCAGAACGCATGATAGTCTCACTGCACCTTTTACTGAGAAAGCCCACACACAGTGTTTTGTATTCATTTGTTCTATTCTCATGGATGTTCTATTCTCCTGTCATCTCCTGAACTTCAAACTCTTCAAAAACACATAAAAAGGGCGAGTCAAATTCAGAGTATAAAGCCAATGTGCAGTTTGTGTTGTCATGCATGTGTGCACACACACAAAAAGACCTTGGTTGTTAATGCAGTCGACTTTGAAGTTTTCCAACAGATTCTGCAAACTGTCAGGAGAAATGACTTCATTGAATCAAGTCAGATGAAGCACAGATACAGAGGAACTACTAAAAACACCAACGTATGAATCACAGTCAATCATCATCAGCATCATGAGACTTTCTTTTACATTTCAAAGAGTTGTGGTTACATCATGTTTGTTAGGGATCAATATTTTTTATGGGAATTAAACAAATTAGCAACAAAAAACTTAGTTAGGTTCAATAAAAAATATGGTTTGGGTCAGTAAAGTGAAAGTGTAACTTTAAGTTGGGAACAAAAAAAAACCAACAATACATTTTTGGTTTCCAGCCCAGTTTCACGGCCGCTTGTGCACAAAGTCAAGAAATGCAATCTATTGGTTTTGTGTTCAGGGACACGAATTGACTTTTCTTTGTGTCATTGGCAAAAATAATGCCAATGAAAAGTAATTTAGGAATTCTTATTCCTGGTGGACACACAAATGACATTAATCCATGTGACTAAGCAACAGTCAGAGCAAGTGATGTACATTAATATATCCAAAGAGACGTTGGGGTAAGGGATAACGGTTAGGGGGGTTCAACAGCAACACAAAAGGCCATCTTCATTTTCTGAAATGTTCGAATTCTTTTTCTGGGCAGAGACTATTTCAGAATCCTGTTAACATACTCTTAATACACTATTTAAGTACCAATCTTGTAGACACCTTATTTACCACTAGTAACAGTGATATTACAGGTCCCACATTACTGGGGGAAGCAAAACAAACCATTATCATTTTAATAAAGAAGTCAGGCAATAATTGGTGTTCCTCCATCGTTCTATGAGCAATCCGCTGCACACGGCGTGGGATTGTGAAAACGGTGGAAGTGGTTGGTTACCTGGCTCTGCAGCGTGTTGCCTGCAGCTCTTCATCTAGCAGCTCACTCTTGACTGTTCCGTTACTTCTCAAACTGATCCGCCGTCAATAAAGGACCAAAATGATCATATTCTTGTACGGTTGTGTAGGTGCATTTTTCATGAACGACTGCGGCCATGTAATAACTTCATAATGAGAGTCAATGCTTTTAGCTAATGCAGCATTTTTTTTTTTGGAATGCTGCCACAGACACACAGTTCATGAAACTGAAAATATATACATTTCAATTAATGGCCTAATCACCATGAGTCATTCTGCAAAAGAGACTCAAGGGACATTTCTTTTAATGAAGATCTTCGGGATTATACACTGTTGTTATTAAATTGTCATTTCTAAAGCATTATGTTTGTTCTGGGATGCTTCAGCAGGGAAACCACAGAGAGAGTTTTAGAATCTTCCCTGCAAACCAGAAGACTCTCAGTAATTCTCATCGGTCGCTCAGACAGCAATAACAATAATACCCAGAGAAGGCAGATGAGTGCCAAGCCGAACCATTTTACTGGAATAACTTTCCCTCAGCGGCTCGCTGTGTGCATTCCTGACCACTGGCAGGTACAATAAAACTATGCACATAGCTCTAGGAGCTAATTATGCTGGTGCTGTTAATCTGTCTGGCTTCCTGTTTGTGTTGGATTGTCTTGTTTGTTTGGACTTGAGATGTCTGCCCTTTGGCTTTAGCCTTGGCAGTGAGCTGTAAAAGGAGAAAAAAAACATTTCAGGGTTTTATAAGGTCTGCGGAGACAGAGAGAGTTTGTTCAGTGTTGTTTCTCATCACAGTCACAAGTACAAACTCTAAAACTCCATCTGAAAATGCAACAACAAATATATCCATGCATAACAATTGTCCATATATTAAAATGACCATTTACTGTACATTTCGGGATAAGATTTATGAGTTTTATTCATGTCACCCTTTATTATCCCTAGACTTTTCATCCAGCGCAATCATTATTAATCAATATCCAATACATTGGTTTAGATTAAATACCTGCAATCCTAATAATTATGTCAACATGGTCTTTGTGACAAGATGTCAAAGTGGCGGCTATTTCATATGTGCTGTTGGCAAAAACGGTGAAAACTTCCGTACTTTTTTTGTAACATTTAAAAGAATAGTTTTAAATTTGATGACAATTGAATAGAAACCCAGCTATAGTAGGCAGAAGGTTTGCAGTGGAAATGTCTCTGCTCAACGTTTGTTGATAGAAAATAATATTTCATGCTTCCAATTGGATTCACGTATTGCCCCATCGGAATCATATCAGAGTTCTGTAGTCAAAGTTATGAGCAGCCATGTCGTAGCTTTTGGCAGAGCTACGGTGGCTACGTACGTGTCAATGCAGAAGTGTTAATTAAAGTTAATGCCCAGACACAAAAGAGTCCCAAGAGCCCAGAGCCATGAAACTCAAATCAAGATATAAAGTGCTGTAGTAAATGAAAAGGCCTAATAAACTGGCTTTTAAGCAGTCGTTCCTCGTTTAGCCCATCAGAGTTAGATAACAGCTCTTTTTCCATCCGTGATACCTAACTGTGTTCACCTGTTTTTAACATCAGTCACTGTTTAGATGGGAGGAATGAAAATCAGAATCGCTCATGTTGAACATGACTGGGACTTATCTGTATCCTCTGCCAGTCTGACTGCGGTGATCAAAGTCAAAGTCAGATTTTGTTTTAAATGGTAAGTTGAGGTTTTTATAGCACCTCTTCTAGTTTTCTGACCACTCAGCCCTTCACACTACATCCCATCATTCACCCATTCACACACTGATGGCAGAGGCTACCATGCAGCGTGTCCCCATCAGGAATGAATTCATTCAAATCCATTCACACAGCAATTGGGGGCAATGTTGGATCCGGCGTCTTGCCCAAGGACTCTTCGATGTGATCGAACAGCTGATCTTTGGATTTGAAAACCAAGCCATGACATGAAACTTCAACAAAATGCGCGATACATAATGTTCACATGTACACATTATATGACATATATTTAGTTAAAGTTTGTGGACTTGAAAGTTTCTCAAGGAGACTGAATTAGTCTAATATTTTCTCTTCCCTCTCTCCAGCCCCCCCTCCCAGTGTCCTCATCCCAGACTGCTGCCAAGGGAATCCAATTAGGAACGTTTCAACATGGCTGACAAACGCTCTTCGCACCAGCTGCCCTTCTTCCCTTTGTTGGATTGAGCTCCTATATGGACGGATGGAGGGAGGAATTAAGTGAGAAGCAATTACCTTTTTCCCTCGGCATGTAGACGCCCACTCGCATATGATCACACGTTGGTGCCCGCACACTTATAAAAATGAACAGATAGATCCGTGCATTCGGGCATGTATAGAGACTGGCCGACGTTCACCACCCACAGCCTCGTGCATCTAAGAACAACGCTGACACACACTCGTCTTAACCTCACATGCGTGTTGTTACAAACAGCAGACAGACCGACGCAGATGTAAACCTTGCAGTAACCATGACGGCGCAACGGCGAGAGGGAAAAATCAATTTTCTCCAGATGACCAATTCTTTTTTTCTTATAGATTATCCTCAAGCTACTGCAGCAGCCAGGAGCTTCAGTTCACTCTCTCACACACACACACACACACACACACACACACACACACACACACACACACACACACACACACACACACACACACACACACACACACACACACTCATACATGCACTGCCCATGAATCTCTTACTTGTAGCCTGATTAGTTTCCATAAATTGTTTGCGTCCCTCTCTGCTATGTGTGTCTCATTGATTTACAGAGTGAATCGAGAGCCACTTTCATGGCCAACTACTGCACAACTCTCATTCTTTGCAGAGGGATCGATGGACGCTTCATACAGAGACCATGTGCCGGAATACAAATGTAAAGACTTGACTGGACAACTCATTACAAACAGAACTCCAAGACATGATTGAGAGTGTGTGGCTTTGAATTAAACAAGCAAGATGCACATTCGAGTGTTTAAGGGATAATGCAGCAGTTATTCAAGCAGACACAGAGATTTTGAAAAACCTTTTCATGCCACAAAGGTGATATTTAACAATGTGCAATACTGGGCTGTGTGTTTTTAAAGAAGTTCAGACAGCAGAGGCAGGTTTCTAAATGGTTCTAAAGTTTAACAATTTAAAAAAAAAATTGCCTCTTGAGTAGATTTCCCTTTCGTGATTCATTTCCAGTTGCGAGCCAGCATTGATTGCGCTGAAGATTTGAAGTCGGTGCAATCAAAGAGGGAGGACTGAAGAGAGGTGTCGTTCAGATTCACTTATATGCATGGATTCATTACCTAATGAATCATTAACATAGTATCTCCTGGTATATTCTCTCACTCTTTAGGTTATTCAGTACCTACTCATAAACAATTCATTAATCATCAGGTTGTTCCTTGCTCCTTCATTAGTAACTTCTTTTATTTATTTTTTTATTGCTTATTTATAATACTTGTTTTTTTTTTATTTTCATTTTTTTTTTTATCTTGTCTTCTTCTACTATGTCTCTTGTGTGCACTTTACTCTATGCTGCTGTAAGCCTGCAAATTTCCCCGCTGCGGGACTAATAAAGGATTATCTTATCTTCTCATATTTGTGTGTGCCGCATTATAAAGTTGAACCTTTATTACATACAAGCAGGTAATGCCGGTTAACCTCTGGGGGCAGCAGCACATTTACAGGGGTGGAGATTACATTTAGGCCATTTGGTTTTGCTTCCTTTGCTCTCCACAGGAGCTGTTCCTGCACAAGACAGAACAACCGGTTCTGCAGAGTGAAGCTGATGAGGAAGTGTCTTAAAACCTGCATTCTCTCTACTGTCCACCAGGGGGCGACTCCTCTGGTTGTATAGAAGTCTATGAGAAAATGACTCTACTTCTCTCTTGATTTATTCCCTCAGTAAACATTGTAAACATGAGTTTATGGTCTCAATCTCTAGTTTCAAGTCTTCTTCAATACAGCATGATGTTCATTTAGTAAATGATGCTCCATTTAGAGTCAAACAGACCATAAAGCAGGGGATGCTTTAGGGCGGGGCTACACACTGATTGACAGGTCGACACCAGAGACGTATACAGTGTCTCTACCTATCTCCTCCACATTCCAAATATGGTAACTTCCGTTTATCTGTTGCAAAAACACCAACATGGCGACGGCCGAAATCCAGGATCTCAAACCAATGAGTGACGACACGTTGCAAACGTCCACTTCTTACATACAGTCTATGACCCGCACGCAGCCAAAGCCAGCTCAAACATGATTGGTCAATACTACTCAGAACACAAATGGAAACACTTGACTTTTTCTGTTTTGGCCTCACACACCCAAGCAGCAGGTCCTCACAGTGAAAAAAAAGTAGAAATCCTCAAAACTTCTCTTTGTGTTTCTTGTTCATCTAGAGTCAAGATGTAAAAAGGAAAGCACACACACACACACACACACACACACACACACACACACACACACACACACACACACACACACACACACACACACACACACACACACACACACATATTTGAGTTTGAGTTAATAATGTTAATGTGTGAACGCCAACTTATTAGGGTAAATTTCCATCTATCCATCATCTTCTGCTTATCCGGGACTAAGTTGCGTGGACATTCAAATTCGACAAGTTCTTATTATGTCTGCCACTTCCTTTTGGCGCAATATGAATAATACAGCCAATGAGATAAGAGTAGCATAGCTGTTAAACATTACCAGACACCCTCATCATCATGTTACCGGTTGTTTTTTTACAAACACAGCTCAAATATATTGCAGTTATCAGTAACTGTGTTCATAGTATTTATCGTGTATATAGGGATGTGAATAACACAGTTTCTTTGTGCTCATGTAAACTCCAATTCCTCCTGAAGGTTCTGAACGTACTTTGGATAAACGGACAATTAGACTTGTGTGTTTTGTAATAAAACGTATCCTGGGGGGGGATTGCTTCACTTATGAAGCTCAGTGTGAAGAAAAGCAAAATACCGTTACAACAACAAGTCATATACTATACAATTGAGAAAGTCCTCGAGGATAACTTCCAATGCACAGGTTACTCAGCATGAGGACTGTTTGCTCAGCAACCAATTAGACACATATGGCTTCACATTACAGGGTTAATGACCACTGTTGGATTGATTGTTTCAGTGATTAAAGCGCTTCGCTGTAACAAACGTGTTTTCTTTCTACACTTAAAAGAATCGGAGCCATCACACACACACACACACACACACACACACACACACACACACACACACACACACACACACACACACACACACACACACACACACACACACACACACACACACACACACACACACACACACACATACGCAGCGTCTTTGAGAAGAAACGCTGCATTTCCTCTAAAGCACTTCACGCAAGACTGATGCAATCTTGTAATATTCTATCTATCTGAAAAACACAAACAAACCGTTCTTCCTCTCTGAGTCTCGGGATGCCTTTGTGGCTGAGTTCCATTAATAAATGAGTGTGCTTTTTAATATTCCATACTGCAGCTGCTTTCTGTACAGTGGTGTGTTTAGAGCACCCATTGCTTTATGTTTATTACATCAATGCATAAAAGTATATTGTCCACTAAAGCTACACACAAACTATATCCATCAGAATCATGGCTCTCTTTTGATTATTTCCTGCCGTTACTGCCTCTGAATTCTGCAGGCTGCTTTGCTGCAGCTACTTTACTCCAGCATGGGGCTAATGTGCTGGCTAATGATGGATGCTAGGAGGTCAGGGTATGTTAGCTTTCTCCACTGACTACAGGCTGCAGAGTTTGAGATGCTGGTGGGTTCGTGCACCCCAGAGTGCCACTGTTAAAGCAGCGCAATTTGCTTTAATTCTGAGGAAATTATGTTTATGCGCCATAACGCCACATGGCCTCTATCCTGTATTTATTTATCCGGAACCTGTGTGATGTCTATTAAAGTAACGAGAGACAAAGGGAGTTATTCAGACATGAAGATAAAACGATTTTTGCAAACAAGGGGGTGTCTTCAAATCCACACGCTTTTTGAAAAATAACAAATTCGATAATTTGAACCTGGTTTGAACCAGGGATTGCTTTTGACATTACATTAATCAGGAAATGCAAAACAATACATCCACACCATCAGTGGTTTATTACATGCTCAGTATTATATGCATTTGTCAACCCACTCACCAGATTATCATTCATTAAATCTTGACATGTTGAAAACAAAGACATGTTTCATATCAACATCACCATGTTTATATCGTGGCGCTGCATTCTCACTTAGGTTAGGTTTAGAATAAGTACATCGCTTTTAGTTTCAACCTGGTAATGAACACCGGTTTCCTGGGTGAAAGTCCTGTGTTTGACCCAGCCATTCACCCCCCCCCCCAACCTTCTCCCTGTGGACTTTGATTAAACGTATTTGTGTGACATCAAAACCAACATTCTAGGATCCCAGGCTGTGATATCTAAGACAGTGATGGGATATTAAAAGCATTTCTGAAGATATTTTAAATGACTTCCTTGAGGAAAACAGTAATTCAGACAACTCACAGTGATTATGAACCAAACAACTCTTTTAGTGTAGCTCAGAAGTTGTTTTTTTTACCATTTGCAACACCTCCATTATTGATTTTCAACTATATTTCCTTTATTTTCATTGGAACCACATTCCAGCTTCCATCATCTCATGTATGACTTCTTTTCATTCTTTGTGCCTGTTTTTGGTCCCACTCTGAATCACATTGGTTTTTCCTTCTGCAATAATCTCATTTTCCCACAGAGATCATCAATCATCTCATGGGATTGAGACATGAAGCTGCTATCCAGTTGGAAACGATTTAAAATCCCCTCAGATTCTATTTAAACTATGGCAGGTATTGTTTGCCATTGTTGGTTTCTTCAGCAGAGACTATTCAGATTATTGAAAGAGTCGCAAAAATTTAAGTTAAGAAATCATTTTTAATGGAGTAGTCCCACTATGAGACGTACAGTCAAACAGGATAATCCCTCCGCTGGCGTCTCTATGTGGTGAAAGAGTGAAGAATAAACCCAAGATTTGGATAAATTTAATGGGAAACAGGATTTGCAATAAAAAAGAAGTGAAGCGGTGTAGAATGGATTAGGGATGTCACAATACCACAAGTTTCAGGGAAAGACTTGTGAGTTTAAAGCGTCCTTTTGGATTTTAACGCATCATAGCTCTGTTCAGTCTGTCACCTACTAAGCGGAAGTCATGAAATCAAAAAATCCCTTTTGTCCAAAAAGCGTCCTTTTGGATCCAAAAATCCCAAAGCGTCCTTTTGGATTTTAACGCATCATAGCTCAGTTTAGTTTGTCACTTTCTAAGCCAAAGTCATGAAATCAAAAATCCCTTTTGTCCCGAATGCTTCCCCAGGAAGATCTCCATCTGTACCTGCAGTACTGCAACAGTACCATCATGTTTACAGTGTGTCGGCATTGACTTGGTACCCAAGCATCTGTTGTTTATGACATCCTTAGAAGACATAACAATTCTGTTGTACTTCAGGATGGTTGGTAATGTGAGTGGGAAATTAGTAGACCACCATGCAGGAGTTGATTTTTACAGAAAAACAAAATAATTTAGACCTGCCCGAAAAAGGATAAACATCAACTGTTCTGATTAGGTTTGTTCATTAAGGGTCTTCTGCATACAAATAATTAAGAACAACTGCTGACACACACATCGCTGAGAGTGAAAAACAGACCAAGCAGTTTGCTGTCTTCCATGGTCTTTTATACACTGTCACCTGCTGTCTGTAGCCAATCAGAGCGGCCCTCTGGAATTACTGCCACTTAAACACAGCTGGCATCAATCTCCTCTCATTTGGAGCCAATTGGCAGTCAAATGTAGTTTTGACAAAATACTATAATCAAGTGTTTCCTCCCAAGAGGCCTAAGCAGAACATACATATTGTAAGTTAGGTTGATATACAAGTAAACATTTAGTTGTTTGAAACTAACATCAAAGCAGGAAAAAACACCCACAAAGACATCTTAAAGGGGAAGTGCACTGTTCTTCTTAAAGGGTCGGGCTGGAGAAGCTATTTGAGTCACCATACAGAACCCTTGTGTGAGCAGTATGATTAAATATACGTTTTATATGTCCGTCTCTATCTCTCTCCATCCTCTACACACACACACACACACACACACACACACACACACACACACACACACACACACACACACACACACACACAGTGACGTGTACACATATATATATTTGGTGTATATGTACATAATGCATATTTACTAAATTCCTCATTTTAGTCATTTGCCATACTGCCAATCACAAATGTTTATCAATTTATTTCATATTATTTCATGTTTCTACATTATTGAGAGGATTTCTTTAGTCTCTCAGTGGTTCTCAACATGGCGACAGCTGAGCCGGCGGCTCGCAGCTAACAGCAAACCAGTGGACAAACCAGTGGACAAACCAGTGGACAAACCAGTGGTGCACGCTCACATGCACTAACATGCCGGATATGTCCAACAAACAAGGAGAAGGAGAAGCTCTGATAACCACCGTACAGAGGGACAGAGACATCATTCTCTGCTCAGGTTGACATCACTCCACTATATCTTTTGGTAGATTATAATTAATTTCTGTTATTTTATAGCTCCAAATATCAAATTTAGCACTTTTCATGTCTTTTATTTTGCTTCTACTTGCTTGATTTCCTTTTTTTCTTATACACATTTGATGATGATCATTGTTGGAGGGAGCCAACGTCTGCTTCTCCGTGATTGCATGATGATCATAAAAAACGTATTGTATCTAGTAATAAAAATACAAGCTAACAGTGATGCATAAAAGAACGAATAAAAGTTGGGGTTTTTTTATGTAGGGAAATGACATAACAGATATTTTCTTGGATCCCTGGCGGGCTGTTAAAAGCAGCGGTGGATTCCATCATGGGCTTTCTTTGGTGGCGGGCTGCGGTGTGAGCTTTCTCTCCGCGGGCAGGAGAAACAAGTTGAAAAGAGGAGAAGACGCTTCTTCATTTGGGAATCCATCATTCTGACGCAAATCCAAACATAATCGTAAAAGTGCGATGTAGGTAACAGCTCGGTCCGCCTCTTACCCGCCCGTCTGAATAATGCAGCGCTAAAAGAATGACGCATGGATAGAGGCCTGCACATGTAGAGCACAAACACACGCATACCTCTGGCCCAGGCCGATTTCCTTTTAATGCATTTTCTCTGTCCCATACATGCACATTGTCTTTTACACACACATAAACACACTGTATTCCATTTCTTACCTGTTCTTCACACACACGCACACACACACACACACACACACACGCCCTTCCCTTGAGCTTGAAAAGTGTGAAATCCCCGTTCGAGGTGAGAATTGAATGTTCATTATTCATGAAGAGAGCCTTCACTCAGCGCACACACACACACACACACACACAAACAGGCGAGCACAGCGCCTCACGGGTGATTTATAACAACTGAATCCATCAATAATTGATGCTAGATTGTAATACCTATTCATCCGTCACTATTTAGCCACAGTGGAATGCTCTCTCTGGTTGCCACTCCCGTCATTAGCCGACCAGACACCCAATAATCGGTAGATATACACTCTCATCCTCATGCACACAAAGCACCTCCTGTCTTTGATAAATGATCATAGAATAGAGCGGGAAGACCACTAAAGGCTTAGCGTCTCCCCAGGACGTGGTCAGGCGTGTTCCTGCTGTTCATTATAGCACACATGTGATGCTGCTACACTCCTCTCACTCTTTTTCAGCAGGTTGCCCGTCCGTCTCGATGCTGAAACATACAGAAACTAATCCCCTGTTCACATGCACGCCTTCAGGCGGTCTCCAGTCCACAACACTCATCATATCTTTGTTCTGAGGAAAACCCCCACGCAGCACGGGAGAACATGCAGACCTTCAGTTCGTGATCCTCTTCAATCCTACTTTCATTAAAATGTCATATGATAATGAGTTCATATTCATCATATGAGGATTAGGATTAGGCTGTACATTAAAATGTAGGCTTTTAATCTAGAAATTATACATTTTTCATGACGGCAAGATTGTATGTTCTCGGAATTTTACAGTAGATCATTTTTTTTCACGTGTGTTGGATACGGTTAAATTTGATATAACGTCCTCTATTCCGTAAAAAAAAAATGTTATGCTTACTTTAGGTAAAAACCACTCGATGCATTAAATAGATTGTGGAAACACCTTTGCTAAATAAGTTCTGATGTAGCAACATTTAAGTTAAACGATAACAGATATTCTTATAACATGCAAATGCTCGTCTTCATCTTCAGACAGCACGGGACATGACCAAAAGTAGATGACATGAAATGTTCAATTAAAACTTGCAACATTGAAACAGATTCTTGAAAATCTCAATCTCAATTTTTCTATTGGTTATCCACATGCGGCGGCTAAAGTAGGGTTAAATGAAATGAGTGTGTGCGGTTGAAGGTCATTCACAGTTTGGTGGGTCACTCTGAAATTCACATTGCCAAGTTTAAGGTCCAGGATTAAGAGTATTTGAACTTGGCTCACCTCTGGGCTACTGCACCGGCACAAGGACATTCGTCTGTGATGAATCCTCTCCGGACTCCTCTGTCCACTGCAAAAATGTTGTTGGGGGTCACTACCCACCTTTAAACCCGCAGTAACTTTTTGGCTATTTACACAATCAGCAAATATGAAACAACCTAACCATTCACTTTGAGTCACGTTTCTGGCCACCTGGCGAATTTAATCACTCTACCTTTAGACCTTTTCACTCTCAACTCCCGAGGGAAATATCTGGCTCCTTAGCTGCTAAATGTTAACTTTTTCTGTCTGAGGTTTGGTGATGGGCAGGTAGCAAGCAGGCTGAAAACATCTGCCTGTTGTGGCTGAAGAGAGCATTTAGAATGAACCAAAACAGTAACAGTAAAGCTGAGACTGAAACTGTGGATTTAGGGGATGATTCTCTGCAGGTTCAAGAAGACACATGAACCAATGGTAATATGAAAATATTGCTCATTGTCACTTAAAACCTGAAAATCCACTTGAGATCTGTTTCGGCCCCTATTAAAATTTTAAAAGTTAATAGTGCATAAGTACTTGATGATGGAAGTATATGATGGCCATTCCCATGATTAATTATATCTCAATTTCTGGGTTTATACCAAATGTTAAACATTATTTTGTGCTAAATTTAACCATATCTTTATTTTAAATGATTAAAAATCCCTCCAAAATACCACTTTAGGAAATCAAGATCTCGATGAACACCATACAGATATCTCTGCTGTGAATTGGTATGAAAGACTTTTGACATTTGGAGATTTCTGCAGTTGGATTGCGATCATCACATCATCATATATGAATACAATACATAAGAGTCTTACGGTGAAAACAGCACATTTATACTGCATGCAAAAAAAACAGCATTGTTTTGCAGCTGGCCATGTCTATGAAGGACAAACTCATGGGTACCAACAGAACCCATTCTCATTCATATAATATGAGGTGAGAGTTCGAGGGACGCCTGTGAATATGAATGAAGATAAAGCCATGCCAGACTTTCCCTCACCAAAATGTTGCCTAACTATGGAACATTGTTTAGCCTTCTTCCCCACAAGCATGACATGATTAGTACCAAGGGATTCCTAATGGTTTTTTTTGTTTTTGTTTCATATCATACCAATATCTTCAGGCTTTAAAACCGAGCATGCTTCAGCCTCTGAAAGAAAGTAAAGTTGGCCTGCAAGAAGTACAAGAGGTTGAAGAGAAGGAAATTAGGTCTGCAGCCTACAGAGGAATTATTATTATAAGTATCTGCGTTTTTGTCAGACATCATCATACATTTAGAACCAGCCTCTCAGTCACATTAGTGTTAGAATGTACTTGTGTTATTCTAAAATGTGCCACTATCAATATATAAATGTACCTATATTATTTTAATAGGTGATGTTACCAAGCCTTCTTATCTTCCCACTCTAATAATGATTATGTGACATTTACATTAAACTACTGACATTTAGAACGCTCACCAATATATTATCTTAAATGTCTCATTGTCACATTGACAGTTTGTCATTAACCGCAGTGACACAATTTTGTGTTTCTTTTGTTTAATTTCCAGGGAATTGTAAATAGAAGTGACAAATCCAAGGTCTGAGGTTGTCAAACACTTTATGGACTTTATTAAATGAGGTGAGAGCTTCTCTGGTTTTAGCCTTCAATCAACAATGAATGTCAATGATTCTAAAACAAAAAAATGTTTCATAAAGATGTTTTATATCTCGTATCACAGCTGCAGAGATGCACAATGCCGCGTGATTTAAGTTGTGAACAGAAAATAGAAATGTAACAATGTGCCATTATATGTACTACCTTAGATAAACAGCAACCTCCCTTAGCAGACTTTCTTTCTTACGTTGAACGTAATTCAAACATTAAACATCATAACTTAAAACAACATCACTTAAAACTACGTAACTTAAAACAACGAAACCTAAAACAACGAAACGTAAAACAACGAAACGTAAAAAAAGTAACTTTAAAAAAGTAACTTAAAAAAAGTAACTTAAAAAAAAAGTCACGTAAAACAACGAAAACGTAAAAAAAGTAACTTAAAAAAAAAAACGTAATACAAAAAATGGAAGACAAAAATGCTTAAAACAACTATACGTGAAACAACTCAATGTAAAACAACAAAACTTAAAAAACATACTGTAAAATAGCGAAATGTAAAACAATGTCTGGTAAAACAACTTCATCTAAAACTATGTCATGTAAGAGAATATCATATCAATGCCAACATTTGTTCTGGCGACTGTGTTGCCTTTCAATCAGGATAGACAGTCATTTATTACACATGCATAAGAAATGAATAATGCAGAGTCTTTGGCGATTGGACTCCATAGCGACTTGGACTCCCTGAAGAGGGGCAGTGATGCTGAGGCCAGACAAGGCACAATGACTTCAGGAGTCCAGACACTGGTGGTGGTGGTGGTGGTGGTGGTGGTGGTGGTGGTGAGTCTCTGCCCCTGATGATGAATGAGGAGCATGACTGTGATACCGGCTGGAGGTGAGTGGGTGGAGGAGGGTTGCATCTGATTGTGCTGCAATGACAACTGACAATTTTAAAGTTTGACAGCAACGATGTGATTGGCTTCAGAAAACCATGGCAGAATCTGGTTGGTTACCTTTAAGTGAACACCTACAATCAGCTGATAGAGTAGTCATGGGAAGAGAGTGAGTGAGATTATGAATGAAAAGGAGAGTAAAGATTCCTCTAAGCTTCATTTAGCTCATGGCTGTTATATAGAGGTTATCTCTGCTGAGTGTCCGACCTGATCTTCTAATATCCAAAAGGTAAAT